>NC_081415.1:495073872-495378455 GCF_030272615.1 Cryptomeria japonica | reverse complement strand
GTGTAGCATTAATCTTTTGCATAAGATGAATGTGGATACATCCCTAATTGAGCCTGACTCTCGTCCTATTCGAGGCTTTGATAATGTGGCTAAGACTTCATTAGGTATTATCACCTTACCCCTCGCAGTGGGGCCTGTTACTTTACCTACTCCTATCCATGTTATGTTGGGAAATTTAACATACGACTTGTTATTAGGGAGACCTTGGATTCACAGTATGCAAGTTGTCCCCTCTACATTGCATAGACAAGTTAAATTTATCTATAACAATAAGACATATACCTTGATAGGTGATACTAATTTCCAAGCTTGTTTACAAACATCTACTTCCAAAGGGGGTTCTTCTAAGCCGTCCTCGTCTAGTGATGACTCTTTAAACAAGATACCTATCGATGAATCCTCGCTCTCTGATGATCAAAATTCTTTGGATGAGTCTGGAGCTCCTGAAGAAGACTCTTCTCGACTTGAAACTACACATGAGAAGGATTTTGATCCTGAGAAGGTTCTCGCAGACGATGATTGGGGATCCCTTGATTTTAAGCCCACCTTTGTAGGTGAATATAAGGTTCCTTCTAGAGAGCTTAAAGTTGAAAAGAAGGAAGAAGCTAAAAATCAATCAACATTACCTGAGCCTATGAGCAATAATTTTGTGGCCGCTTCTCAAACTTCTTCTCCTCACACCTCTAATTCTGAAGAGTTTGATTCTTTGTCTTATGAAAAACCGCCTTCTCTTTCTGAAATGGCTGATCATTATGGTCGTGGTTTTCGCATTTTTGCTAAGCATGGGTATCATGGAAATGGTTGTGGCGCTCACGAACAAGGGATAAAGGTTCCTCTAGAGAATAATCTTCACAATTATGCCTTTGGACTTGGCTATAATCCCTGCAAGCGCACTAAAGCTTCTAAGAGACCATGTATTAGTGTTAATGCTATTTCTACATCTCTATCAATGCAACACCCCAGGTACATTGATGAGGATCCTTCGTGTGCCTGTGCTTTGGATGTTTTTCCTACCGATGATGCTTTAGCTGAGTTTTTAGGAGCATATGATACTCTTCCTTGTTATCATCACAATAGGGGACTCCCTTATTGTTTGAACACTGAAGCCTATTTTGGAAAAGAGATTGATAATGATGAGATTGTGAAAGAATTCCCTGAGTTGAAGGATACTCCTCAACAAAGTAATCTTCTCATAAGTGACACCACTAATGTTAAGATGGATCCTTGCAATGAAGAAAAAGTTATTAAAATTGGAAAATGTTTGGATGAAGAGGAACAAAAACAATATGAAGATTTATTGCATGAATTCCCCGAGATCTTTGCTTGGACATACTCTGACATGCCTGGTATAGATCCTAAGATTGTTACTCATAATATTGTCTTAGTTCCTAATGCTAAGCCCGTGAAACAAAAGATTCAAAAAATGAATCCTAAGGTGGCTCTGCTTGTTAAGGCTGAGATTGAAAAGTTATTGGAGGCTGAATTTATCCGCCCTATTGATTATTCCCCGTGGATTTCAAATATTGTTGTTGTGGCTAAACCAGATAATAAAATAAGAATGTGTACTGATTTCCGAGATTTAAATAAGGCTTCTTTAAAAGATGATTTCCCTCTTCCAAACATTGACATGATAGGTGATTCTACGGCAGGACATGCCTTGTTATCCTTCATGGATGGTTTTTCAGGATACAATCAAATTTACATTAACCCTCAAGATCAATGCAAAACTGCTTTCACCACTCCTTGGGGTACGTTTTGTTGGATAATGATACCTTTTGGACTTAAAAATGCCGGTGCAACTTATCAATGAGCGATGACCCTTATCTTTCATGATTATATGCATAAGATTTTAGAGGATTATGTTGATGACATTTTGGCCAAATCCATTCTCCGCATGGATCATATTAAAATCCTTCATCAAATCTTTGAAAGAATTCGTAAATATCACATGCGCTTGAATCCCCGAAAATGTGTTTTTGGTGTGGATAGTTGAAAACTATTAGGATTCATAGTTTCGCATCATGGGATTGAGGTGGATACTAAGAAAATAGATGCTATTGTCAACATGCCACCTCCTAGAAATGTGTCTCAACTTAAAAGCTTACAAGGAAAGATTCAAGCTATTCATAGGTTTGTATCTCAACTTGCGGATCGTACTTTTCCTTTTACTCAGCTTCTCAAAAAGAATATCACTTTTCAATGGAATGAAGATTGTCAGCAAGCATTTGAAGATTTAAAAGTGTATCTGGCTAATCCTCCTATCCTTCGACCGACAAAACTTTCTCAACCCTTCCTTCTTTATACAGTTGCTTCCTCTCATGCTCTTGCAGCATTATTGGCACAACATGATAAAGACGGTAAGGAGTGTCCGGTTTATTATATAAGTCGTACCTTACTCGATTATGAGACCCGATATTCTGCGATAGAAAGACAATGCTTGGCCTTGGTGTTTGCGACTCAGAAATTGAGACATTATCTCTTAAATTCAGAAGTCCACGTCATGGTAAAGTTTGATCCTTTGAAGCATCTTTTCTCTAAAACTGATTTATCAGGACGCCTAGCTAAGTGGGTTATGATGTTAACTGAATTTGACCTTAAATTTGTTTCACAAAGAGCAATTAAAGGGCAAGCATTGACCGATCACCTAGTGGAGGCCCCTTCACCTCTCTCGTTCCCTAACCCTGAGTCTTTTCCTGACGACTTCATTCTTTGTACAGAGAAAGATGAAACTTGGGAGTTATACTTTGACGGCTCTAAGTGTCGTACAGGATCGGGGGCAGGTGTTGTTCTGATTTCTCCTACAAAGAAGTCTATTCCCTTATCTTATCATCTCAATTTCCTATGTACCAATAACATTGTTGAGTATGAGGCTCTTATAGCGGGAATAAAGGCAACCTTAGCTCTGAATATAAAACACATACATATTTTTTGGAGATTCTCAATTGATTATAAGACAAGTAACAGGACTATATCAAGCGAAACAAGACAAATTATCACAATATAAAGACCTTTCTATCTCTTTGTTACAAAAATTTGATTCTTACACCATGGAACCTGTTCCTCGAAAAGATAATCGACATGCGGACACAATGGCATGTGTGGCTTCTTTGATATCTTTAGAGGACCCTATGGTTGATCTTAAATTTGTTATTCACAACCTTATTTCTCCAGCTATTGTAGATGATTCTAGCTTGGTGACATGTTGTGACTTTATAGACTCAGATGAATGGTATTCGCATATCGTAAGATACTTGACTAATGGTACCTTTCCTGATTCTTCTAATAGGAACACTAGGGCTAGAGTTCGCAAGCTGTCCGCTAGATATATTATTCTTTCTAATGTTCTTTACCGAAGGGGTTATAACGGTCTTCTCCTTTGTTGTCTTAACAAATCGGAAATCCCTATTGCTCTTGAAGAGGCCCATTCAGGTGCCTGTGGGGGGCATTTTGGAGGCAAATCCTTGGTTCAAAGATTGCTTCACATGGGATATTATTGGCAAACTATGCAGCAGGATTCTTTTTCATTTGTTAAGAAATGTCATCAATGTCAACAACACAATAATTTGATTCATGCTCCTGCCCAAGAACTTCGTTCTCATGTAGCTTCTTGGCCTTTCTTTGCATGGGGGTTGGATCTTATCGGTAAAATCTCTCCTCCTTCATCTCAAGGACATACTTTCATTATAACCGCAACAGATTACTTTACAAAATGGGTAGAAGCTGTTCCTCTTCGCTCTACTACTGCTGAAGTGATTTGTCGATTTCTTCTAGAAAACATTATTTCTCGATTTGGGATACCTTCCACTATAATCTCTGATAATGGGACATCATTTAAGAACAAGGACGTGAAGAAATTCCTCGAGAAGTATCATATCAAACATCGATTTTCTACACCATACTATCCTCAATCAAATGGTCAAGCCGAATCATCCAATAAGATAATTGAACAAATTCTTTGTAAAACTGTGAATAAGCATGGTAAGGATTGGAGTACTCAGCTAATCTATGCTCTTTGGGCCTACCGAACGAGCATACAAATTGCTACCAGAACTACACCTTATAATCTTGTTTATGATGTTGATGCTATTATGCCTTTAGAATTAGAGATTCCGATACTTAGAATTTCTCTCAGAGGTATAGTAGATGATGACGCTTATAGAGAACAAAGACTTCAACAGCTTGAGATGCTTGATGAATAGCGTATAAACGCTCTTGAGCATATTCAAGCGTATCACAAAACTCTACAACGAAGCTATAATGATAAGGTTATTCAACGTTCCTTCTCAGTGGGTGACTTAGTGCTCTATGAGAATCAGCACAATGTGAATGCCTTACCTGAAGAAAAGGGAAAATTTAGTCCTAATTGGCTTGGACCGTATATCGTTATTGAAGATTATGGATCAGGTGCTTACAAAATAGTGGGTGTAGACGGTACGTCTCTTAAAGACCCTATAAACGCTATGCACTTGCGTAGATACTATGCTTAATTCCTCATTCCTTATCATTCATCTATTTCCTTTCTCACTTCTTTAAAAATTGGATAATATGTTAGCATATCTTTGTTAGAGCAAATGGAATTAAATGATGTTTTGTTTAATCTATATTGCTTCGTTCCTGACAAGCGTGTTTCTTTACTTTATGGTTTGTCTTCAATTCATTTTATGTAAATTACAAAAGATTTACATTTTTCATTATGTGGACATATTATACAATATCTTTATGTGTTAA
Organism: Cryptomeria japonica; assembly: GCF_030272615.1. Lineage (NCBI taxonomy): Eukaryota > Viridiplantae > Streptophyta > Pinopsida > Cupressales > Cupressaceae > Cryptomeria > Cryptomeria japonica. The sequence continues at coordinate 495,373,727 of NC_081415.1, read as the reverse complement.
GTTGAATCGTGTCATGTTGTGTTTAAATTCAAATTAAATCACATTAGTTATATGATTCTTAGGCTTAACACATATTTGTCTTCCCTATCATCGATGTAGTACTTGATTAAATATTTTAATTAAGTCACACATGTATCAATTTAATCATGGAGCATTGAGAAATCAATCACATGGAAATTAAATTCAGAACATACATGTACATCTACCAAATGTATTAACTTTAATCAAAATACCCATTGTTTTTAGACATTAAAGATAACACGTTTGAGACAAAGAAGCATGTATATATATATATGTGGATCAATATACAAAGGTAGGTCACTACACATCCAAAATGTGACCTACCCTGCATCATAAGATCATCTCCTATCCCTAGGGCTGGTGGTTGGAGAGTGACGACTAGATGCTCCCTCCTGATCTGGCCGTGCAGGTGGACCCATAGGGGTATACCGTGATATAGATCATGAATGGCTCCGAGAGGAACTCCTACGATCCCTATCCATAAGGATCACGTGATACGAGGTAGCCTCGGCCTGAGCTGCTACTAGATCACGCTGTGCCCGCTGAAGGTCCTCTGATAGAGCTCGCTCTCTCTCCCTCCATAGCTCTACCTGTACTCGAAATGGAGAAAATAAATCATCATGTCGACCCGCGTTCCCTTGAGGTCTATAAGCAACCTATGAGGAACTAGGGATCTGCACCATCGTGGAGATATCTGTCACTACTTGCTGGATCAGAGAATGCCACTCCTGCACATTAGCTATAGCAGTAGAACAGATCATGTATTAGTACCATTTTATATCATCAAAACATCAATCAATCAATTTAAACCTACTATACCTGGATCTCCCTCACGCCAGTAGGGATCGTGATATGGTAGCATCTGTGACTGGGAACTACTAGGCTCCCCACGCTTGAATAATCTATGCACGATGGGTGTAGGCTGGCCCGTACTAGAAACAGGTCTCCGTATCGCCTCATGTTCCCCCTTTTGGGGAATAAGAGGAGGATCTAGGGCTATGGTATCATCTCCTGAATGGTGGGGACCAGCATCTGACCCCTCCTCATCATCTCTATCCTCATCCTCATCCTCATCCTCATCCACATCCTCACCTGCATCCTCATTCTCCTCATCTATATCTATGTCATCATCCTCCTCCTCGGCACTAGGCTGATCCCCTGTGGGTGGATCAGGATCTCCTGCCTCCTCATGACCCTCTCCCTCCTCCGACCTGGATCCCTGATCCTCATCTCGGTCTCCATGTCTCCATGGGCCTGGATGGCTGTCGGGTGATCTGGTGGAAAGATAGGCCCTAGGTATGATCTCATAAACCATGAGAGATACCTGCGTTGTGCCCCGGGATCCGCAGCATAATCAGTGACCACATCCTGGTCGGACCCCTCTATATCTATGATCTCGATATCATCTATCATAGGTCTTGCTACTGCTCTGGGTCTGGGAAGGACTTGTGAGTGTTGAGTGTAGATGGGCACATCGGCTGGGACACACTGCTCTAGCCCAAACTGCCTCCGTACTCGATCAAAGTAGAATGGGACTATGATGTGTGGATATCGCCCTCTCAGTAGGCGGTTCCTCTGTAAACATGCTAACTGTCTCTCCATCCCATCCCATCTGTGCATCCGCAGATATGGTCTCCACACAGTCACCTTAGCTGTCAATCTGTCAAATGTCACTCTCCAATACAGTAGATCTCCAAATCTCCACTCGCTGGTAAGTGGATAAGCAAATACCCTAGGTCGCTCGCTAGCCGCACTCATCAGATAGCCAACAGGCCTGGTGCATGTAAAGTGCTCAAATATCCACACCTGCAGAAGTGTGCATGTCATCAAGCTGCAACCCTATTCGAAAACATACTCCTTGAGGTCGTGATAGAGATGTGCAAGCATACTCCGACCCCAGGCATATACTCTCCTGTGTCTCTCCATGGCCCTGATGCACCATGTGAGACCCCCATGCATGTGTGTACCTCACCCATTAGGGCAGACGGCTAGTGCAATGATGGCTATCATAAGACGTCTCATGAGGGGCACCTCTCATGTAGGATGTAAGAGCCAGCTGACCATGATACGACCTCTCGTCTCACTCGGCATGACTCTCCCTATGCAATATACCTGCTCCCTCTGATGATCCTCTACTGACCGATCGGTCGCATATGTCACGGTAGCTCCTCTGATCAGTAGGCGAAGAATGCGGTACACATCCTCAAGTGTCACCGTCATCTCCCCTACTGGAAGCTAGAACGTGCATGTGTCAGGATCCCATCGCTCCATGAGTGCCATCAGCATCGCGGGATGAAATCGAATGGCCGGCATAAGAATCATAGACCATAAACCCATGATCGACAATGTGTCTCTCTCTGCCTGAGTCAGCTGGGGAATCTGATCTCGCAAACTGCGAAGAATCTGCCCCGTCGTATGCTCTCTCATGTATGGGAGACCTTGCAACACAAAAACATAACTATAATTAGTACTCAATCATCAAAATCATTCATGCAAACTGTCGAACATCGTATGCTAACCCTGGTATCTCTCGCCAAGTCCTGATTGGGACAATGGTGCCCTGTCAGGGACCATGGCGCCCCACAGAGACCATGGTGCCCTGAAGGGACCATGGCGCCCTGTGTGGGACCCACGGTCAGATTCCAGGGCCCGCAAATGATCACAGAAAGTCAAATGCAGAAAATCAAAAGTCAACGTTCAATCAACTCACCTCGTCTAGTGGCTTGTCGTCGATCACGGCCTGTCGCAGGATCTCAATCCTCGTGGGATGCTTCGGTCGTTGTGAAGGCATGATGATGGCTATGTGGGCTCCACTGCAATAGACAATATTCAAAAATCAACAAAGTGACAAATGCAAATGTCACTTTCAAGCTATATACTTTCATTTCTTTACCTTTACTTTCAAAACCCTAATTTTCCTCTATCACTCATTTCATCATAACTTGAGTTTGGGAGATGCGATTTTCGAACCGTTCGTTGCATAGGAATCATATTTTCATTCCCCTACTCTCGGGATGTTCCAAAAAGTGCTCTGATGAAGCCTTTTTAATGAACATCCCTCATCAATACTCTCTTACACAATTTGTCGTAAGTAAACATGCTACCCTATTTCACCTCCCTAATAAGCAAGTCAAAACAGGGGGGGGCATATAGCTACTCACAAATTTCATCACTTTCCTTAGTAAGCATTAGGTGATTTTGTGATCTAACGTGTGTTTTGTAGGGTGTGGTTCCTAACTGTGTACTGCAGATACCGCTGGGGGCTTCGTTCGATGAACTTATGGATATATCCTTTTTACAAATGATGTTTACTTTCTGTACTTTAGCTTGCATATGCACGTAGTACTCATATGACCGCTAAAGTGGGGGCTAAATGTAGCGTCGTAAATTGTATGCACTTGCTAAAGCAGTACAATTTCACACCTAGTTTAGCACCCGCCTTGGCGCGGTTTGCATTTTGCATTGCATTTCCCCTTTAGCACTTAATTAATCAAATTAATTAGGTCTAAGGTCCTATTTCATCATCCTTCACATCATAAAGTCGGGCCCTTTCGTTAAAGTGTGCCCCTTTTCATGTTATTCCTCCAATACATCATCTAATCAAAAACCCTAATTAAGTCCTATTTTGAACTTGGGGGCTTGATTTCGGGGGTCAAAACATCTCGAAATCACCTGTAACTTCGGGATTCTCTCTAAAATCATCATATCTGACGGCCCTGAAAATTTGATGAAAAGTTGCCAGGACCATGGCGCCCGGAGTGCACACGGTCCTAGACATTTTTCCCAAAATTTTAGGAGCACGATCCAATCATAAAATAAAGCTTAACCCCAAGAAATTGGGGGGATATTCAATCTCTAGGTCGGCCAAAAGACGAAGTTACGACCTAGGGTTTCATACATAAGAGCTCTCTTTCTTCATTTGAAAGGATGCGGAATTTTGTTTTCAGGAACCTCATATGCAGTGAAAGAGCAGATCTTTGAAGACTTCAACAACATTCAACATCCCTCTATCAAGCATTTATCAATTCCATTCATCCATTTAGGGCTTGGAAGACATTGAAGAACAATAGGAGATTACCGACTGAAGATTGGCTTGTACCTCTCCCTTGGGGGTTGGGTATGATTTCATGTTGTTTTCATGTCTTTGCATAAGCTTCAATATATCATTTATTCATGCTTTAGATCACTTTGCATCTTGATTTAGAGCATTTACATTATCATTTACAAGCAATTAGGGTTTACTTTCTAGGTTGCTCTAGTTTGCTTACTTGCATTTTAGATCTTGCACACACACAAGGTCTGCACACACATTACTTTTACAATACAACTTGGCTATTCATGGAGGTGGAAATCACCGAAGCAGGGGTTTGACTAAGGCAAAACCCTATATAGCTGCCCAAACACCTTTTTCAGATACAAGTGCAGGTTTCGGGACTCGGACGACACCGCAGGTTGCAGATCTGGGAAAAGCAGGTCGAGACAGCACCCCACACCAAATTGCAGAGCAAAAGACCAGGATAGAGGCGTGGGGTGCCCTGGTCCTGCCAGGATAGGGGCACTGGGCGCCCTGGTTCCTAGGACAGAGGCGCTGGGTGCCCTGGTCCTCCTGACAGATAGCATTTCAGACAGTTTTCCAGAGTGCAAAACAGCAATTTCAGGTGCAGTTCCGGGACAGAATCAGGACAGTGGCACCCGCGCCCCCATCCCGAACATTTTCACTCAAATTTTGACTCTGGGTACGCATCTGCATTCTTGTCTTGTCTTTGTGTTTACAGCTTTCCATTGTTTAAGTTCAATTCTGCAATCTTGTTATTAGTTCATACTTGCATTTTAGGGTTAGGAATTGAACTTGCATAATTTTACCTTTCAGTTACAACAAAGGAATAGAAATCCTAATAGGTAGCCTGTGGCTCTCTCTTTCACAAAAAGAAGTAGCCAATTGTGTGATACCTCTAGGCTCTTTCGTATTCCGTAATGTGTGTCGAAAGGTAGGATTAGGGCATGATAACCTAGTCTCGCTTTTTTCCCCCACACATTGGTAATTCTAAAAAAGTGGCTAAAACCATATTTTTAGTATTTCCAATCTACAGAAGTAAAAAATCTCAACCATGCATTATATGTTTGAAAAAAAAACCCATTTATCAAAAAAATATTCATTTTAAGGGTCTTAAAATAAAATAGAAACTTTAGTTCTGAAAAGAAAAACTATATTGCTTTGTCTTGCATTATGTGGTTTAAACTTTTTTTGTTGAACTATATTTTTCTTTTTTTACAAGTTTATTCATCCACAAAGATATTTCCAATAGTAGATCATCTTGGAAAGAAGTTTGAATAAGATCTATGTTTGAACAAACAAAAAAAATTAGAATACTGGTTATAGGTGATTTCTTCTTAATCTAAATTGTTTAAAATAGGATAGAAAGAGTTTTTGTTAAAATTGACAATTTGTGGGCTTATTAAAGGAGTTTTATAAATACCTCCAATCAAGAAAATATATATATTACTATGAATAAAAGAGTTTAATTTATCAAGTAAATTAGACAATTTTATGTGCAAATCATGAATTAGGTCTTGGTCACAAAAATATTTATCCAATATTATATTTACTTGTGACTTTATAATATGATAGTTCCTTTCTCTAAGTACACAACTCTCATTTTACCAATACACAAAGAAAACAGGTTGTTACATTCTTATTTTTTATATGAATCCTTTCCATGGAAGAAGCTAATATTTTTTTATAATCTAAATGATGTCGGTGTAAATATTCTAAAAATTCAAATGTATTTGCTTTGTAAAAAGAAGCTCTCAATGAATTTTGATTAGATAGTTATAAAGGATTCAACCAATTGCATCAATTATCAAATATTGTCAAAAGACACATTATTAAATAACTCCATGTAATTTTTTCCATTATTGAATACTTCAATAATCGAATCAAATATTAGTTTCATATTCAAACCTAATGGTGTTTGTTTATCGATTGAGGATTCAAGATTAGGAATTGATCTAGATTTTATTTTATTTTCAATAGAATTGATATTAATCCCATCCGAGATAATATTATAAATTTTATTGTCAAAAGAAATATTAAGATTTCCAAACCAACCCCAATCTTAAGTAATCCATAATTCAACTAGATTGAACACTCTACTTTTCAATTGTTTTGTTTGGAAATGGACATAAGATATTCTAATTTTTTTTGAAAGTATTTGATGTGAATGGACAATGCAAAAGAATTTAAATTCTAATTTTATTTTCAATGGTTCAAAGAATAAAGTAATTGAACCATTTTTCTTAGCCGAACTTGCATTAGGAGACTCATTTTTTATAGTTTCCCTTATTAGACTCGAAGATACCAAGGAACCATGCATATCACTAAGTAGAGAGTCATCAACTATCCCAACTACACCTAACATATGAAATAGATGCATAAGGATATTGTGTTCAACTTGGCATATAAGTGTGAAATCGAAAGTACTAGGGACTCCTTGTTGGATTCATGGGAGATTGTTGGATTTGGTTGTTCATTGTTGATGCTAGGATATGGTGTTGTCATTAATGTCAAAATATTCCTGTGAGTTATTCCAGTGAGTTTGGGAAGAGTTTTTGATCCGGTTCTGTAGTTTGGTTGTATTGATCACTGTTTTGCAGAATCGGGTATTTCCTCCGGTATATTCCGGTGTGATCGGATCTTGTGCTGAGACTTTGGATTATTGTTTGGGATGATCTTCTGTATCTTTATTACAGATATTTCATGATTTGGTGCTTTGCAAGTTATCTTTCCTCATGATAGTTGTTGATTGGTTGTGTTCTTGAGCTTTGAGACGTTGACTGATGAAGATTTGAAAATAGGTGTTGGTACAACTGTTCCAGATGATTCTAACGTGCTTGCTGGTGTTTCCTAGTCATGTCCTATTTTTTTTGGTGATCCATATTGATTGTTGTGTGAGTGTTTGGTGATTTCTATGAACCGGTGATGATTTTCGTGTTATGCAGTATTTCTGGTGGTGTAGCATGTTGCGGTTGATCTTGGCAGTATTTCCGGTGGATGTAATCATTTGGGAATTTGAATTAGGTCCATGCTATGTAATGTAAATCATAATATTGGTTTGGCAATCAATCTTTGTATCATGCAATAGAATTTTTGTAATTGTGAGTTGAGGGTTGAGGGTTTAGTCAATCTTGTTATCAAGGTTGATGATTTGTATATATAGGTGAGATGCTTATGTAATTTAGGTGTTGGTTCTTTTGTCTGCATTATCAAGGTGACTGTGCAAAAAAGAGAATTATCATTCAGTGAAGTGTTGAGGTGAGATTGGTGTTGCAGAGTAGACAACTATGCTTAACCAGAACTGTCATCGGGCATTTGTAGATATTATTGTAGTTCATTCCTTCTGGATTGTAGTTTGAATCAAATTGTAAGTCAGTGAGAATTCCCTAAGGGTTGTAGCCTTCTGGGCATATATCTTTTAAGAAGTGAGCTTTAGGCAGTGTGCCTGAATGCATGTGCATTCCCCATTGTAATATTTTCACATACTATTGTAGAGTATCATCTTACTGTGGGTAGGTTCCCACCGTGGTTTTTCCCTTAACCAATTTTTCCACGTCAAAATCTTGGTATTGTGTGTTGTGCTGTTAATTTTCTTATCTGTCATTGTTGTAGTTTATCAATTTATGTTTTGAAGTTTAATTTGTTGTGATCTAGTGAGGACTAATTCAGCCCCCCCCCCCCCCCCCCCCCCTTCCTAGTCATCCTTCTTGATTGATGCTAAAAATTGGTATCAAAGCTAGATTCTTCTGTAGAAGCTTAATCGCTTGAGGAGATCTGGGATGGCAGCTCAAGGTATTCTTTTCAAGAAAGACAGTCTAAGGTTTGATGGAAGCAACTATACTATGTGGAAGAGATGGATGGAGGTGCATTTGAAATGTCTTGGAGAAGATTATTGGAATTTACTAAGAATGCCTATGTTGTTCCTCAGAATGGACTATCCACTCCTTATGAGGTTAAGGAAGTTGAATATAACATCAGAGTGAAGGAGAATTGCTCAGTGCCTTGATTGATTCTAAAATGACAAATGTTATGGAACTTCAGACCGCACATGAGATCTGGGTGAAGCTTGAAATTGTGTATGAAGGTGATAGTCAAGTGAAAGTTGCTAAGTTGTAGAGTTTAAAAGTAAAGTATGAGACATTGAAGATTGGAGATGATGAGAACACACATTCATACATGGCTAAGGTGAATGAGCTTGTCCTTGGTATCGGACTTGCCAGTGGAAATATTGAAGAAGATGAGATTATTGCTAAGGTATTGAGATCTTTATCTCCTGCTTATAAATAGAAAATTTCAGCTATTGATGAGATTTGGAGTGTAACTACAGTAACAAGAGATGAGTTGGTTAGAAAACTTGTTGCATTTGAGCTGAGCGAATTTGGGGAATCACATGGAAAGTGTAAGGCAACATTCAAGGCATCAACATCTGTGTCCGGTAAGCAGAAATATGATCTTGATGAGTGCAAGATATCCAGATATGAAAGAGAAAAAAGAGAGATAGTAGAGCAAGAAAGAGATCTTGATGAGCTTGAAGCACTGATTGGCCAAAGATTTCCTAAAGGTGCCGATAAGTATGATGGAAAGTTGCCCTTGAAATTTTTTTCTTGTAATAAGATAGGACATTTTTCTTCTAGATGTCCAAAGAGAATGGCTAAGTATGATAGACATGATAAGTTTGATAAGAATGATAGATATGAGAAGTATGGTAAACCTTATAAATCTTATTGGAAGTTTAGGAACCATAAGAACTATTATTATGATATAGATGAAGGTGTTACAAATGATGAATCAGAAGGAGATGAAGTTGTGTTTATTGCCATTAAAGAAGATAGACATAGACATGTGCCTATTGATTCCACTAGTTGTTCTATTGAGGAGAAAGCTTTGGCTACAAAGGTAGAAGAAAAGGGTGAATGGGTGATTGACAACGGTTGTTCACATCATATGACCGGTGATAAAAGCAAATTTGTAAGCATGGAAAGATATGATGGTGGAATAGTTAGATTTGGAGATGACAAAGCCTATGTAATCCGTGGGAGAGGTTCTATTTCTTTTGATGGTAAGCATAACACTGATGATGTCTTGTATGTTGAAGGATTTAAGTATAATCTTTTGATTTTTGGACAGATAGTTGATAAAGGTTATGATCTAGAATTCAAAGATGGTAAATGCAAGATCTTGAATGCCTCTGGTATAGAGATTGCATCTGGAACTAAGACTGAAGGTAACATTTTTCATTTGAATGCTAGTGATAAAATTTGTTTGATTGCTAAGATAGATGAGAGTTGTCTATGGCATAGAAGAATGTGTCATGTAAACTTTGATTCATTGATCAAGATCAGTTCTACACAAGTTGTTCAGGATCTGCCTAAGAATGTTAAATTTGTTAATTCGGTATATAAGGAATTTCAGTTGGGTAAGCAAGCAAGAATTTCTTTCAAGAGAAAATGGTATGCATCAGATGGATTGTTAGATCTTGTGCATACTGATCGGTGTGACAAATGTTAGAAGTGTGCAGGGTGATGGATACTTTATGCTGCTAATTGATGATTATTCCAGAATGATGTGAGTTGTCTTTTTGAAGGAAAAATCAGAAGCATTTGAGAAATTCAAGATATTCAAAGCTAAAGCTGAAACTAAGTCCATATTGAAGTTGAAGTATTTGAGATCTAATAGAGGTGGAGAAATCTATTTTAGTGAGTTCAATTCCTTCTATGAGATGAATGGAATTAGAAGACAACTGCCTGCTCCTAGGACCCCACATCAGAATGGGATTGTTGAAAGGAAGAACCATACTATTTTAGATGTTGCAAGAACCATGTTGACTGAAGAAAATGTTCCGAAGGTCTACTGGAGAAAAGCTATTAGCACTACAGTCTATATATTCAATATAGTTTATATCAAAGGTGATACCGATAAGACCCCTTATGAGATTTGGTTTGGTCATGTTCCTACTATGAAATATTTCAAAGTTTTTGGTAGCAAATGGTATATCAAGAGAGATGAGGATATTGGAAAGTTTGATGCTAGAAGTGATGAAGGTATCTTTTTAGGATACTCTACAAATAGAAAAGTCTACTAGTGCTTTAATAAGAGACTGAGAAAGATAGTTGAGAGTGCAATTGTAAAGGTGGATGAAAATCTTGGGAAGGAGATCAAAGTTTATGATGAAGGTCAACATATTGTTTTAGCTCCTATTCATCCTAAAGAGCCTAAGCAGAATGATCTGGTAGAGATAGTGAATCCATATATTGTTGTTGTTGGCGATGATGTGCAGGAACCTGAGGATCAGAATAATCAGAAGACTGTGAGGTATGTTAGACTAAATCATTCTAAGAATCAGATTATTGGTGATAAGAATAAAGGTGTGATGACTAGAAGAAGGTTGGCTATAGAAGAAGTATGTTTGATTTCTAAAGTTGAATCTAAAGATGTTGTTGAATCCTATAAAGATGATAACTAGATAAGAGCCATGGAAGAAGAGTTAGATCAGATTGAAAAGAACAATACTTGGGAACTTGTACCTAGACCTAAAGATAAAAATGTTATTGGTACGAAATGGGTTTTTAGGAACAAATTGAATGGAGTCGGTGAAGTAGTCAGAAATAAAGCTAGACTAGTCTACAAAGGTTATTCACAACAAGAAGGGATTGATTATGAAGAAGCTTTTGCTTCGGTTGCCAGATTCGAAGCTATTAGATTGTTTCTTGTGTATGTTGCTTACAAAGATTTCAAGGTATACCAAATGGATGTCAAATCTGCATTTTTGAATCGTGGTCTAGAAGAAGAAGTTTACATTGAACAAACAAATGTACTTTCATTGTTAGATGATGGAGACATGGTATGTAACTTGAAGAAAGCACTTTATGGATTGAAACAAGCTCCTAGAGCTTGGTATGCTAGATTAGAAAAATAATTGCTAAAAATGGGTTTTATCAAAGGTGTTGTTGATAGTAATTTATACTTTAAGATTGAAAATGATAAAATTTTTATGTTGAAGTCTTTATTGATGACATTATCTTTGGTGGTGATGATGATATGAGTATGAAGTTTGCCAGTGATATGCAAAAAGAATTTGAGATGTCTATGACTGGTGAGATGAAATTTTTCTTAGGTTTGTAGATTGCACAGGCAGGAAAAGGTATCTTTATATCTCAAACTAAGTATGTGAAGGAATTGTTGAAGAAGTTTGAATTAGATGATTCCAAACCAGTTGGAACTCTTATGGTGACTGGTTGTAAATTGTCTAAAAATGATGAATCTCCTAAACCCAATCATATTTTGTACAGATCTATGGTTGGTGGATTGCTATATCTTACTTAGCCTAGGCTTGATATTATGCATGTTGTGTGTATGGCTGCTAGATATCAAGCCGATCCAAAGGAGAGTCATGTCACTATTGTTAAAAGAATATTCAGATATCTAAAGGAAACTAAGGATTATGGTTTATGATATACAAAAAATGATGATTTCATGTTGTGTGCTTACACTGATGCAAATTGGGCTGGTGATGTTGATAACCAGAAGAGTACTACTAGTGGAGAATTCTTTTTAGGTAAGAAGTTGGTTTCATGGGCTAGCAAGAAACAAGGTTCTGTATCTTTATCTATTATTGAAGATGAGTACATTGTTGTTGCTAGTAATTGCACTCAGATAGTTTGGATGAAGAAAAAGTAGAAAGATATTAGAGTTATCTATGATGAGCCTACTATTATATACTGTTATGATTCCAAATATTTTAATTTGGTGCAACATTCAAAGACTAAGCATATCAAATTAAATATAATTACTTGAGAGAGCAAGTAGGTGAATAGAAGGTGAAGATGGAATATGTATCTACAAAGGAATAAATTGCTGATATTTTCACTAAGCCTTTGCCTACAAATACATTTGTTTATTTGAGAGACAAGTTAGGGGTATCCATCCCTACTGATGATAGCTAGATGCATTGATTTGAATCAATCTGGTGGAATTCAGAGCCTTATTCTTTTATCCGGATTGATGAGTTGGTGTTGCTCCTCTGCTGGAGTAGTCTGTGCTTTAGGGAGAGAGTTTGGTTTTTTGTTTTGGTGATCTTTGGCATTGCTATCAAAGGGGGAGAGAGATCATGTGAAAACTTCTTTATCTATCTTGATCTTAGGGGGAGTTTGTAATGCCCCGCTAGAAACCCTAAAGGAAAAACAACACAACTAGGCAACTAAAGGGTGAAATATTTTTTTTTTTAAGATTAAGTGCATTAATTATAACAATTGCACATTTAATAACACAGCGGAAGTCTAACACATGATTTCCTAAGGGTTACCAACGAAGATTAATTCGCAAATTATATTAACACCATGGTTAATCCAATTGTCTATTTTAATTAGGTAAATTAAATGCTTAAGATTAAACCTACACATACATCTAAATTCCATAATGAAAGAATCAAAGTATTCCAATGCATTTATTTATCCATATTTCATTTATACATAAGATCAAAGCAACTGAATTAACATACATTCAACCGATATAATATTACAATATCCATAAATACATGGCTTCCAAAAATACCACGGAATCCAAAAGTTACAATATCAAGGTTACATAAAAGTTTGATACAATGACCACAAGGTCTCAACTAAACAAAGATCATGAACATGAGCTAGTACATGAACCACGAACCAAGAAACACCAGTGAAGCCTTTCCTCATCTGAAGATAAAATCCAGAACATCCGATGGGAAGTGGCACTACCACCTGACCATGTGATTCTGAAATGGAACCACCCCACCATGCTAGGAGATAGTAGAAGACCCTCAAGCAAGCAAAATAAGACAAGTGTGATAGAACTACATGACTCTGCAAACATCCATGTGACTCAACTCACGAACACTAGTGACTCTAAGGAGAGAGTGTCATCGCATGGCTTAAGGTGGTTACCCTAGGTAGGCCTCCATAGGTCCCGACCCCCATCCTGGGTTATCCTGGTAACCTCTCTCGAACCCCCGGCTCCATCTAAGCATCATACGGACCCTACCAATCCTTTCACAAAGACAAGGTGATAGGTTTGTCATTCCAGACCTTCTCACCTAATCCTGAGCCTATACAAGCACTCAACCATGTGCGAGGCACATTATCTTAATTAATATTTTAGCTACCCACCCCCTAATCAAATATTAGGTTATCACTTATTAACTGACTTTCGAGGGGTTATCTTGCCATCCACTTCGGGCGTGACCCCCACTCGAAAGCCACTCTCTCTCATAGGAAACTAACAGGAATGGGCTCTCTACAAGAACGTTATGGCAAAAACTGGTAGCCATATCTAATCCTGACCAAATACAGGTGAAAGGTACACTATCCATAAACCAGGATTGACCATAAGGAATAGAACACACTATGGGTCACATCGACAGGTTTACACAACAACATCTGACTAGGGGATGTACCATAAATGACATGATGACATCTCAACCAAAATTGCAATGAAATAACGCTCGACTGAAAATATCATTAACACTAAGATTCTAAAATAGATAATTTTTTCATAAAATAGCCAAAAGCATAAATAACTTGCAATTAAAGTTATTTCAGAAAATAAGATAATACACTCTATCATAAAGGAAATTTCAAGTTGTCGTTGCATAAAAGCTAAATTTATCACATTGAATTAATTTTCTCCTAGTCATATGTTTGAGAACAATATCCAAATATTCCAATTAAATAGCCTTCCATATCCTAATTTTTATTTTTTTTTAAATTAGAATATAAACCATGTAATTAAATCATACTTAAAATATATACAGTAAAAGAATATTTAATTTTCAATAATAAAATTTACATACTAAATATGAAGATTTACTTTCCAAAAACTAACATCTACAAATTAATAGAAACTGTAATTCCCAAATTCCACATTTAAAAAATTACAAGAAAGTACATTTAACCCAAAGCATATTAAAAATGCTTTTAATGTATATATATATATATATATATATATATATATATATAGAGAGAGAGAGAGAGAGAGAGAGAGAGAGAGAGATTCATTAAAAGCATGTCATCGTATGGTAGCATTGTTACCCATATGGTAGCACTACTACCGCACGTGGTAGCATGCTACCAACACCCCCTGGTTTTAAAATAATTTTTTTTTTGTTTATATTTTTTTTTCTTATTTTTTTTTTAAAGTAAAATTTGTCAAGTAAATATTTTCCAAAGACTATTAAAATCTTTGTTTTCCCCACGCTGAGAACAGAGTCTAAAACAAATTTCACAAGGAAAATACAATTTTTTTTAAAAAGCAAAACCACAATTAAAACTATAGCCCATAAATTAATCTCTGGCAAAAACATATGCCCGACTACTCCCAACCTAGAGATTGAAAAAGAAAAAAACTCCAACCAAACAATTTTCTTTCACAAGCCATATCGGCTGAACATTTCAATAAATTTAAGAACCACGAAAAAGGGGAAAAGAATATAACTCTTTTTTCTTGATTTCATTCCAACAAATCTATCAAGAGAAATGCAAAGGCTAGAAGCACAGGAGGAAATCCTTGCAACATTTTGCCAACATAACCCATGTGATTCCAAACTAGAAAAACCAAACATTTTTTTTTTTTTAAACCACAAATCTACAGAGAGAGAAATAAATTTATTAATCTAATGAAAACAAATTAGAAAGAAATAGGCAGAAGCTCTCCAACCTTGGAAGCTTTCTTAGAAGATCTTTGTTGCAGAGATTCTATCCTTCAACAGGCTTCCAAATCCTGAAGTACAACCCTCCTTCCCAACAACTCCAAAATCTTCACCTTCTCAAGAACAAGCACCCTAGAAATGTTTTTAAAAATTCCTTTCATGCACAACCGCCTCCTTCTCGTGAACTCCCAAAAAAGAAAAAGATATAAACCATTTAACCTAAACTTTTAGGTTTGCACATTATTTTTCAAAACCTAATATTTTATTATTAATAAAAAGAATTTTTCTTTTCTTTTCTTTTCTAATTCCCACCAAAAAGATAATTAAAATGAATATGCAAAAATCATAATTCCTTTCTTTTTTTTTCTTTTTTTTTTAATTTTCTTTTCTCATGCTAAATAATTAATTTTCTAAAAAGGATATAAAGCAATACTTTAATTCCAATTTGTTCTTTTATTCATTTATTATTTAAAATTCTAGGAAACAATAAATGAAATAAATCTAATTTATATTTCACTAAAATTTAAATAAGATATATTTCTAATACAATGCAACTTGCAACCTAATTTAATAATTTCTTTTAATTAATTAAATTTAAAATCTCAATGCATAAAATACATAATTCAAAAATACCAACTATGAGATAACTCCATAAATTTAATTAATTAACTAAATCCACTAAACACACAAACTGAGCAAACCCCAAGCAAAGACTCTGAAAAGTCAAATGACAAAATACGAAGGCCAAACAAACTGACAAGACGACCAACTGACGACACTCAAAAGAGTATAACAGAGTAAAATAGGGTCAACTACTACCTCCTCCACTTCCATCGGACAAATATAAGGCACGCTCAGACTTGTGAAGCCAGGTGGAGACGATACCCAGTACTTGTACCTGCAATATCCTGCATCACTGAACCACACATGCATATATACAATATAGAAAACATGGCACACACACTGATGAAGGAGAATCGTGACATTCCCTATCTCATCGGAGTGAGTGAAGGAAAATCCTCCCCTCGCATCCAATACACTAGCAGACACGCAACATATAATTACACATTACATAGATAAAGTAAAGCGTCAATACATAGCAATAATCCATAAAATGCCATAAATCACAAGTCCTGAAATACTGTAAATAAATTATGCATCTCATATCCAGATAAAGCATGAAATAATGTCATATAAGTTTGAATAACACATCATAGTAATGTATCCACTGAAAGTAACCAATAGTTAAATATGAGTCTGATAAGTTCAACTGAGGAGGGGTACTACATTCTCCCCCCCAAAACTAGGCTTACTCCTGGAAGCCTAAAACAGATAAGAGTAGAGCTCTCTCATCTTCGTTGCATCCTCCCAAGTCATCGAGGTCTCATCATTTGGGTCCCATAGGACCCTTACCTGGTCGATGGTGCGACCCTTGAGGGTCAAATCCCGACGCTGAAGAATGTGCACGGGTTCCATAGAAAGTTGCTCGTCCTTGACCTACAAAGAGTTCCAATCAAGAATATGTGTCACATCAGGATGATAAGGTCAAAGAACTGAAACATGAAAGACATTGTGGATGCAAGATAGACTCGGTGGCAAGGCAAGATGGTAGGCAATAGGTCCTATCCTCTCCAAGATCTCAAAAGGGCCAACAAACCGAGGTGCCAACTTAGAACCCTTTCCATAATGGATCAGACTCTTCTATGGATGCACTCTCAAAAACACATGGTCGCTAATAAAAAACTGAAGATCTATCCTATGAGCATCTGTATACTTCTTCTGCCTATCTTGTGCAGCTACCAAATTTTCACAAATCCGCTCCACCTACTGCTCCATCTCTAGAAGAATATCTAGTCCTATAAGCACCCTGTCCTCTAGCCGATCCCAACTCAAAGGAGTATGACAAGGACAACCATACAATGCCTAAAAGGGGGACATACCTATGGAGCTGTGTTATCCATTATTATGAGAAAACTCTACAAGATAGATATAATCCTCCCAATGCAACTATTGGTCCATAACATACATGTGAAGCATGTCCTCCAAAACCTGATTCACTCGCTCTGTCTGACCATCTGTCTCTGGGTGATATGCTGAACTAAAATTCAACTGAGTCCCCAAAGCATGCTAAAGTGAGGTCCACAATGCTGAGGTAAAGACAGGATCTCTATCAGAGATGATCCACCTCGGAATCCCATGCAATCTCACTACATCTTCCAAGAAGACTCGTGCCACCACTGTTGCCGTATAGGAAGCTCGAATAGGAACAAAGTGAGCAATCTTTGTCAATTTGTCAACTATGACCATGATGGCATCATGAGGATGCGAAGAGACAGACAACCCAACAATAAAATCCATGGAAATGATATCCCATTTCCAATCCGGTACCAAATTAGGCTGTAAAAGCCCTGTCAGGTGCTAATGCTCCGCCTTCACCCGTTGACACTCTAAACACTTGCCACAAAATCAGCAATGTCACATTTCATACCAACCTAATGATAAATTAGTCTAAGATCTGCGTGCATCTTCTTGAAACTTGGATGTGCCGAGTAAGGTGCACGATGGGCCTCAGTCATGATCAAAATGCGAAGACCGTCCAATGGAGGTACATAGATCTATCCAAGGTGACAAAGAAGTCCATCCACCTCAAGGTTATATCCAGAAAATCTACCCTCTATAGGCCTTTCGGACTCTACCACTGCTCTAACATCTTGATACCAAGAATCTTGAAGAAGAACTCCAAGAATCCTCCCTCACAAGTCTACTCCAAGGGACAATGCTAAAACTTCATGCCACCTATGACTCAAAGCATCTGCCACCACGTTCTCTTTCCCTTGAATATAATGAACCTCAAATTCATACTCGCAGAGAAATTCAATCCATCTCCACTGTCGAGCATTCAAGTTCGACTGCGTGAAGATATACTGCAAACTGCGGTGATCTCTATGCAGCTCAAACCAATGCCCTAAAAGAAAATGTCACTATCTAACCAAAGCATGAACTACAGCCGCCAACTCTAAATCATGAACTGGATAGTTCAACTCATGGTTCTTGAGTTTGCGAGACTCATAAGCAACCACACGTCCATCCTGCATAAGCACTGCACCTATACCTTCCAAAGAGGCATTTGTGCATACCATAAAATCTCTAGATGGATCAGGAACTGCCAAAATCAGAGCACTGACAAGGAGTTCCTTCAAGGTATGAAAAGCTAACTCACACTGCTCTGACCAAACAAACTTCTTCCCTTTCCTCTAAAGAGAAGTAATCGAGTGTCCTATCCGGAAAAAGCCCTGAACAAAGTGACGGTAGTATCCAGCTAAACCCATAAAGCTCTGAACCTCTGAAATGTTGGTCGACATTGGCCAATCAACAATGGCTTGGATCTTTGAAGGATCTATGGATACACCTTCTCCCGAAACCACACGACCAAGATAGTTCACCTCAGACTGGAAGAAGTCACACTTTGCCAAATTGGCATAAAGTTGATTCTCCCTCAAGCATTGCAATACCTGACATAAGTGACCTTCATGCTCTTCCATAGATCTAGAATAAATCAAAATGTCATCCAAGAATACAATGATGAAACGATCAAGGTAGGTATGAAATACCCCATTCATGAGGCTCATGAAATATGAAGGCATGTTTGTCAACCCAAATGGCACCACTGTGAACTCATAGTGACCATAACGAGTATGAAATGTTGTCTTATGAATATCTACATTCTAAATGCACAACTGATGATACCCAGATTTCAGATCAATCTTAGAGAACACCTTGGCTCCCTTTACCTGATCAAAAAGATCATCTATACGAGGCAATGGATATCGATTCAAGATGGTTACCTTATTCACCGATCGGTAATCAATGCATAACCAAAGAGAACCATCCTTCTTCTTAACGAAGATAACAGGCGTACCCCAAGGAGAAACACTAGGATGAATGAATCCCTTGGCCAACAATTCCTCTATATACAACTTCAACTCACTCAACTCCTGAGTAGTCATCTGATATGGAGCTCTCAAAATAGGTTCTGCACTAGGAACAAAATCAATGCGAAAGTCTATGTCTCGCTTCGGAGGCATACTAGGAATATCCAACGAAAACACATTAGCATACTCTCAAAGAATGGGGTGACCATCAAGAGCAATTTCTTGACTCTCTGACTCATCCACATCCTCAAGAGTAACTGCAAAAAGCTGACACCCTCTACGCATGCACCGCTTAAGTTGCATAGCGGAGATCATACGTAGGGATATCGGTCTCTGAACTCCAACAATCTCCACTTCTCTGCCAAGGTCATCTAAACACTTCACTATCTTCTTGTGATAGTCTACGCGAGCACTATGAGATGATAGCCAATCCATCCCCAACACTACTCCATAAGAACCCAAAGGAATGACCTGAAGGTCAACTGAAGTAACCATGGTTCCTAGGTCCAACTCACAACTGGGGATAAAGGAATCTATAGAGACACGGACACCTATAGCCAACTCTCACATGAGTGGGTGGTGGTGAAGGACTATGACGGTCAGAACCATGGCCTCATCCTCCACCTCTGCCTCTATTGCGACCACCCATATGGCCACCTCCCCTATCTTTCCTAGCCATGACCTAACACTACACAAGAGAAAATGGTTCAAATCTATGGCAAGGATAAAACAAGGGAAACACAAAAATTAAGACCTAAGTAAAAAGGTCAAACTGAATAAGCTCACTACAAACCCAGAGTACCCAGTGCTGAAACATGGGCTCTGATACCAAATGTAATGCCCCGCTAGAAACCCTAAAGGAAAAACAACACAACTAGGCAACTAAAGGGTGAAATTTTTTTTTTAAAGATTAAGTGCATTAATTATAACAATTGCACATTCAATAACATAGCGGAAGTCTAACACATGATTTCCTAAGGGTTACCAACAAAGATTAATTCATAGATTATATTAACACCATGGTTAATCCAATTGTCCATTTTAATTAGGTAAATTAAATTCTTAAGATTAAACCTACACATACATCTAAATTCCATAATGAAAGAATCAAAGTATTCCAATGCATTTATTTATCCATATTTCATTTATACATAATATCAAAGCAACTGAATTAACATATATTCCACCGATATAATATTACAATATCCATAAATACATGGCTTCCAAAAATACCATGGAATCCAAAAGTTACAATATCAAGGTTACATAAAAGTTTGATACAATGACCACAAGGTCTCAACTAAACAAAGATCATGAACATGAGCTGGTACATGAACCATGAAACAAGAAACACTAGCGAAGCCTTTCCTCTCCTGAAGATACAATCCAGCACATTCGGTGGGAAGTGGCACTACCACCTGACCATGTGATTCTGAAACGGAACCACCCCACCGTGCTAGGAGATAGTAGAAGACCCTCAAGCAAGCAAAATAAGACAAGTACGATAGAACTACATGACTTCGCAAACATCCATGTGACTCAACTCACAAACACTAGTGACTCTAAGGAGCGAGTGTAATCACATGGCTTAAGGTGGTTACCCTAGGTAAGCCTCCATAGGTCCTGGCCCTCATCCTGGGTTAGCCTAGTAATCTCTCCTGAACCCCCGGCTCCATCTAAGCATCATTTGGACCCTACCAATCCTTTCATGAAGACAAGGTGATAGGTTTTCCATTCCAGGCCTTCTCACCACATCTTGAGCCTATACAAGCACTCAACCATGTGCAAGGCACATTATCTTAATTAATATTTTAGCTACCCACCCCCTAATCAAATATTAGGTTATCACTTATTAATTGACTTTCAAGGGGTTATCCTGCCATCCACTTCGAGTGCGGCCCCGCTCGAAAGCCACTCTCTCTCATAGGACACTAACAGGAATGGTCTCTCTATGAGAATGCTATGGCAAAAACTGACAGCCATATCTAATCTTGACCAAATACAGTTGAAAGGTACTCTATCCATAAACCAGGATTGACCATAAGGAATAGAACACACTATGGCTCACATCGACAGGTTTACACAACAACATCTGACCAGGGGATGTACCATAAATGACATGACAACAACTCAACCAAAATTGCAATGAAATAACGCTTGACTGAAAATATCATTAACACTAAGATTCTAAAACAGGCAATCTTTTCATAAAACAGCCAAAAGTATAAATAACTTGCAATTAAAGTTATTTCAGAAAATAAGATAATACACTCTATCATAAAGGAAATTTCAAGTTGTCATTGCATAAAAGAAAAATTTATCACATTGAATTAATTTTCCCCTAGTCATATGTTTGAGAACAATATCCAAATATTCCAATTAAATAGGCTTCCATATCCTAGATTTTTTTTTTTTAAAATTAGAATATAAACCATGTAATTAAATCATACTTAAAATATATACACTAAAAGAATATTTAATTTTCAATAATAAAATTTACATACTAAATATAAAGATTTACTTTCCAAAAACTAACATCTACAAATTAATAGAAACTATAATTCCCAAATTCCACATTAAAAAAATTACAAGAAAGTACATTTAACCCAAAGCATATTAAAAATGTTTTTAATGAATCTATATATATATATATATATATATATATATATATATATATATATATATCTTTTACATAATATATAAAATAATTACCAACACCCTATGCTAGAAACAAAAAAATAGAGGCAAATTCAAATTGCCTAGTAGCTTTGCTACCATAGGGCAGCATGTCGTTGTACGGTAGCATCTGCTACCCTACAGTAGCATTGCTACCGCACGATAGCACAACTACCGCCGGTAGTATTGCTACCACACGGTATCTTTGCTACCATCAGTAGCATTACTACCGCACGCGGTACCATGCTACCAACCCCCTGGTTTTAAAATATTTTTTTTTTTGTTTATATTTTTTTTTTCTTTTTTTTTTATTAAGTAAAATTTGTCAAGTAAATATTTTCCAGAGACTATTAAAATCTTTATTTTCCCCATTCTGAGAACAGAGTCTAAAACAAATTTCACAACAAAGAAAAACCACAATTAAAACTATAGCCCATAAATTAATCTCTGTCAAAAACATATGCCCGACTACTCCCAACCCAAAGATTGAAAAAGAAAAAAACTCCAACCAAACAATTTTCTTTCACAAGCCATATCGGCTGAACATTTCAATAAATTTAAGAATCACAAGAAAGGGGAAAAGAATATAACTCTTTTTTCTTAATTTCATTCCAACAAATCTACCAGGAGCAATGCAAAGGCTGGAAGCACAAGAGGAAATCCTAGCAAAATTTTGCCAGCATAACCCCTGTGATTCCAAATTGGAAAAACCAAACATTTAAAAAAAAAAAAAAACGCAAATCTACAAAGAGAAATAAATTTATTAATCTAATGAAAACAAATTAGAAAGAAATAGGCAGAAGCTCTCCAACCTTAGAAGCTTTCCTGGAAGATCTTTGTTGCAGAGATTCTATCCTTCAATGGGCTTCCAAATCCTGACATACGAGCCTCCTTCCCAACAACTCCAAAATATTCACCTTCTCAAGAACAAGCACCCCAATTTTTTTTAAAAAAATTCCTTTCATGCATAGCCGCCTCCTTCCCGTGAACTCCCCAAAAAGAAAAAGATATAAACCATTTAACCTAAACTTTTAGGTTTGCACATTATTTTTCAAAACCTAATATTTTATTATTAATAAAAAGAAATTTTCTTTTCTTTTCTTTTCTAATTACCACCAAAAAGATAATTAAAATGAATATGTAAAAATCCTAATTCCTTTCTTTTTTTTTTGTTTTTTTGTTTTGTTTTCTCTTCTCATACTAAATAAGTAATTTTCTAAAAAGGAAATAAAGCAATACTTTAATTCCAATTTGTTCTTTTATTCATTTATTATTTAAAATTCTAGGAAACAATAAATGAAATAAATCTAATTTATTTTTCACTAAAATCTAAATAAGATATATTTCTAATACAATGCAACTTGCAATCTAATTTAATAATTTCTTTTAATTAATTAAATTTAAAATCTCAATGCATAAAATACATAGTTCAAAAATACCAACTATGAGATAACTCTATAAATTTAATTAATTAATTAAATCCACTAAATACACAAACTAAGCAAACCCCAAGCAAAGACTCAGAAAAGTCAAACGACAAAATACGAAGGCCGAACAAACTGACAAGACGACCAACTGACGACACTCACAAGAGTGTAACAGGGTAAAATAGGGTCAACTACTACCTCCTCCACTTCCATTGAACAAATATAAGGCACACTAAGACCTATGAAGCCAGGTGGAGATGATACCCCGTACCTACCCAGTACTTGTGCCTGCAATATCCTGCATCATCGAACCACACATGCATATATACAATATAGAAAACATGGCACACACACTGATGAAGGAGAATCACGACATTCCCTGTCTCACCAGAGTGAGTGAAGGAAAATCGTCCCCTCACATCCAATACACTAGCATATACACAACATATACTTACACATTACATAGATAAAGTAAAGCGTCAATACATAGCAATAATCCATAAAATGCCATAAATTACAAGTACTGAAATATTGCAAATAAATTATGCATCTCATATGTAGATAAAGCATGAAATAATTTCATATAAGTCTGAATAACACATCATAGTAATGTATCCATTGAAAGTAACCAATAGTTAAATATGAGTCTAGTAAATTCAACCAAGGAGGGGTACTCCAGAGTTTGTTGGTGATATCTTCTTTCTTTGCATTGACTATTTTTCACATCCATATGTTGCCATCAATGCCTAAGATGAAGATTGTTGGATTATTGGGATATTGTTGGATTTAGTTGTTCATTGTTGCTACTAGGATATGTTGTTGTAATTGATGTCAACATATTCCTGTGAGTTATTCCGGTGAGTTTGGGAAGCATTTTTTATCCGGTTCTGTAGTTTGGTTGTGTTGATCACTATTTTGTAAAATCTGGTATTTCCTCTGGTATATTCTGGTGTGATTAGATCTTGTGCTAAGACTTTGGATTATTATTTGGGATGATCTTGTGTATCTTCATTTTAGATGGTTCTTGATTTGGTGCTCCGCAAGTTATCTTTCGCCGTGATATTTGTTGATTGGTTGTGTTCTTGAGCTTTAAGACGTTGACCGATGAAGATTTGAAGAGGTGTTGGTGCAACTGTTCCAAATTATTCTAACGTGTTTGTTGGTGTTTCCTAGTCATGTCCTATTTTTTTTGGCAATCTACATTGATCGTTGTGCGAGTGTTTGGTGATTTCTATGAACCGGTGATGATTTTTGTATTGTAGTATTTATGGTGGTGTAGCGTGTTGCAGTTGATCTTGGCGGGATTTCTGGGGGATGTAATCATTTGGGAATTTAAATTAGGTCCATTCTATATAACATAAATCATAATCATGGTCTAGTGGTCAATTTTTGTATCGTGCAATATAATTTTTGTAATTGTGAGTTGAGGGTTGAGGGTTTAGTCGGCCTTGTTATCAAGGTTGGTGATTTGTATATATAGGTGATATGCTTATGTAATTTAGGTGTTGGTTTTGTGTCTACATTATTAGAGAGAGGTGATTGTGTGAAAAAGAGAATTATCATTTAGTGAAGTATTGAGGTGACATTGGTGTTGCAGAGCAGACAATTGTGCTTAACCGAAACTGTAATCAGGCATTTGTAGATGCTATTATTGCAGTTCATTCCTTCTAGATTGTAGTTTGAATCATATTGTAAGTTAGTGAGACTTCCCCAAGGGTTGTAGCCTTCTAGGAATATATCTTTTGAGCAGTGAGCTCTAGGAAGTGTGCCTGAATGCATGCACATTCCCCATTGTAATATTTTCACATACTATTGCAGAGTATCATCTTAGTGTGGGTAGGTTCCCACCGTGGTTTTCCCTTAACCGGGTTTTCCACATCAAAATCTTGGTGTTGTGTGTTGTGTTGTTAATTTGCTTATCTGTCATTGTTGTAGTTTATCAGTTTATGTTTTGAAAATTAATTTGTTGTGATCCAGTGAAGATTGATTCACTCCCCGCTCTCAATCTTCCTTCCTGACTGTTTCTAACATTCCTTGAGGCATACCATCATAGAAAATTCCTTGACCAATAGGGTAAATCAAGAAAACAAGTAGATGTTGCTACTAGAGTTGGATATGTAACAACAATGCAAGGATAAATACATAGACAAAAGCAAAGCTCCCTTTGATGACAGGTTGGGCTTAACCAACACACTCAAGGCATTGACCCACTTAGGTAGTTGGTGTGGCCCCCATTATTCGTCTCGTTCACCATTTCCACTCACCATTCGAGTCCGCTATCAATTTCGCTTGAATTTTAAATTTTTTAAACTATTTTCTCCCGCCTGTATCTATATTGTCTTTGTATGCATCAAAAGGTTTCCAACATGAACATTTTTCATGCATACTCTATTCCTCTATCGAAATGGGAGATTTGGAATAGGGTATAGACGTCCATCATTTCCATTGGAAATGCATTTGTAGACATGAATAAAAAATTTGGAAGCATAGAAAATACACTTGAACTTGTGAGCTCAAATTGTGGTACCTACATGAGAGAGTCAAACAGCACAAACACACCAATGGGACATTATGTTAGAGATCAAAATCATTAGAATAAAAAATGAAGTAAACATCTTAAGCGCATCTCATTGTTCTCTATCTCCAAGGATCCTTCAAATCAAGGTGGCTCTCAGATTGGAAGAGCACTTGACCTATAGGATGACAACCAAATGAACAAGGGATATATGATGATTCTAAGATCAAAATGGAAATGCAACTAAGATCTTAGTGATGATTTAGATATGAAACTAGATGATGGTAGGATGAAAGATATTGATATGAAGCTAAAACTAGCATGAAAATGGTATTAAAATGACATTAAACTAGCATATAGATGAAGCTAACATGATATTGCTAAATGATATGCAAAACTAAATGATCTAATGACTATTATTAAAGAAAGGTTAATAATGCTTGATGAAATGAGACTATAAGTTTGATGCACAAAGACTTGGATTTTTTAAAATGAAGAATGACAACTCTATTTATAAGAAAAATAGGGCAATGGAGGGTTAAGATTGAATAATCTTAACAAGGGCTAGGATTGAAAGTTAATCAATCCATGTTTACAATTTTGACCAATGAAATGGTGACAATTGTCAATAAGAGATGGCTTTAGAGGAGATGTAAGAGGCATTAAATTCCTGAGAAGACATGAAGGTTACCATAGGAGGTAAGGGTTAAGGTTAGGTTAGAGTTATCCATTGGATAAAGCTTTTACCCAAGGGGTAAACTCTTGTGCAAGGGTTAATAGGATAACTAGGGTCAAAGCCATAAGTGCTTGATGAGACCCTTGGGTTAGATGAGGGTTAAGTTAGAGAGAAAGTCTCTAACCATGTGGGAAGGGTTGAGCTAACCATTAATGGTTTGGAAGAATTTAAAAGTTAACTTGTTGAGGACATAAAGTCTTTAATGCATTTCAAAGACTTTGAGATATTTTTGAGAAGTGACTTCTCTTAAGGAATGTGCAAATGTTTAAGAGATGAATTAGGTTAATTAAGATAGGATTAAAAGAATCTAGAAGGCTCTAGAAGAGGTTTAGGAGGCAAGTGGGAGATGTAGGATTTTGCAAGTGGGTGGGGAAAAGAATTTAAATAAAATAAAATTAATTTATTTTAATTTTGGTTGCAACTTGCATTTGTAGGATTTAAATAAATATTGATTTATTTAAATGTGATTTTTTATTTTGCAAGTGAGTGGTTTTAATTAAATAGGCTAGAGGATTTAATTAAATATAAATTTAATAAAAAATGGTTAGAAGGGGGATTTTAATTAAATAAAATGGCTAGAAGAGGGATTTAATTAAATGTGAATTTAATTAAAAATGGCTTAGATAGAAAAAGGGGAACATTAATCAAATCTTTAATTTGATTAATGGGATAATTTAGAGAAATAGGGATATTAATTAAATCTTAATTTAATTAATTGGAAGAATTAAGGATAATTCAATGAATAAAATTTGCTTAATATATTGTGCAACTTTTAGGTGTCTACATTTTGCCCCTCTTTGAGTTAACGTGTGACCACATGTTGATTCAAAGAAAAACGCTCAATTTGTCGTCAAAATTTTGCAATATGATTTTGTTGCCAAAGTTGTTGATATGATGTCCTAGATATGAAGAATTGATTTCAATATGAAGTGTTGATGTGATTTTGTCGATATGAAGCTAATATGAGACTGATGATAATGATGATATGCCACCTCAGGCGATAAATTGAGAAAAAATGTGCTTTTCGAGGAGATGGCATGAAGTACGATGACATTTTGAAAAAATGTTGACCTTTTTGGATTTAAATTTTTATTTTTATTTTTTTTGGATTTTTTAAATTTATCGCCCGATAGATTTATTAAAAAGGATATGGAAAAATGGAGTGACAAATATGCAGGTATAGTGCGTACATGCCCCACATGTCCACTGAGGCATCATAATTGCCTGCATCAACATGGGCTATATAAGCATCTGAGAGCTCATTTCTACCTCATTTGCACACTTGTCTTTGGAGCATTGGAGCTTGGAGGAGAGAGAGGAGATGGCACCTCTATCACCGTCACTGAATTTTATTGTGCATTTGACAATTATTGTAGCGCATTTGATTTTTCTTTTTGCACATATGATTTTTTGATTAGTGCATAGGAGTTGCAGATTAGCACATATGTGAAACAGTATGGCACATATAAGAAATAGTGTTGCACATTTAACATGTGTTTTAGCGTATTTGATGAGTTTAGTCACGCATATGATGGATCAAATAGCGAATATGAAATTGTGCATTTGATGACTGTTTTGGCGCATATGAGATAGTGAGCGTTTTGTGAGATTTTTGAAAAAATTTAACATGTGCAATTTTGATTTTTAGATTTGTTATGAAGTTTTGCACCCTGTCAAAGTGTCATTTGGAATCAAATGTGTTGATTTTGGTCATTTAATTGATGTTTATCGTTATGAGTCTGTTGTGTTAATTCGAGTGTTGGTCTGGATCAATTTGGGTCAAACTCAATATGTGTATATTTGCGATATGGGTTCAATTCGATGAGTTTTGCTATCGCTAAGTCATTTTGCATTATGGGTCAATGTTTCGTTATGGGTCAGCTTGTCGTTATGGATCAACGTGTCATTATGGGTCAACTGGTCTATATGAGTCAACTAGTTGTGATGGGTTTGATTTCGATATGGGTCTTGATTCGATATGGGTCCTGATTCAATATGGGTCTTATTCATCGACATGAGTCTTGATTTGTTGTTCAATATGGGTCTGATTCGTTGATATGAGTCTTGATTTGTTGTTTGATATGGGTCTGATTTCAATATGAGTCAATTGTTGTTCAATATAAGATGAATTTGATTGATCTGTGATATGAGTCTAGATGGATTGGAACTTGATTGATTTGTTTTTTAGATCGATTGTCGATATGGAACTTGGTCATTTGTAAAATGGTATTTGATTTTTGATATGAGTCTGGTTTTGATATGGGTCTGATTTTGATATGGGTCATGATTGATTGATTGGATACTTGATTTTTTGATTATCTGATTGCATAGGATAGATGTATCTGATAGGATGACATCCATGTATTGATATAGGTCCATAGAGGAGTGATCATGCTTCGGGAGAAATTCCCAAAGACTTTCATGATGCAAGATCGATTGAGTGTTGATGATTTGGCACTCATAGAGGCTTGCGGTCTCATCCACTTGTTACACGTGTCTCCCTATCGGAAGAATAGGGCACTACTAACTGTGTTGGTCGAGAGATGGCACATCGAGCATAACACCTTCCATTTACCAATGGGTGAGATCACAGTGACGTCAAAGGATGTTTATCTGATTTTGTGAATTTCAATTACAGGTGAGCTTGTATAGTATGATTTGGAGGAGGTTGGTGGGACCAATACTTTGTGGGAGGTGTTTGTTGATCCCCATATTGCAGGTTACTCAGTGGCATGGCAGGACATGGTAGACATCTATGCCCCACTCCCTTCAGTTTTGGCAGGTTTGATTGGCTGCTTCCTGATTTCGGACAGGAGGTCACACGGTTTGTCAGTTGGATGGGGTCGAGTGCTCCGAATGATGGTGCAGGTGTAGACATGATATGTGTGGGGTATTTGTTTTCTTGCCCATTTATACCATGAGCTCCATTAGGTGGTTTATGATGATGTGGCCAGTCTAGACTCCGGATGCACTTTAGTGTAGATTTGGGCATGGGAGCACATAGCTATGATCCATCCACTTGGACCGAGGTTCATACCAGTAGGGGCACCATTTTTGATGATTTATAGCCAGGTTGCTTCCTAGCTGATGCTCGGGAAGTTAGAGTATTGGAGGCGGGCCCTAGATGATATGGATACAGTGGTATGGATGCCCTATTAATTGTGTGAGCCATGGTCGGGGATGCTTTTGAGGTGCCACACTTATTCATGAGAAGATTCTTTTTGGGTCGCAACCCGTATGTGATAGAGTGGTTTATCCTTGCTTGGGTTTACCGACAATTTGGGCGCGTGTAGTCGATGCCGTAGGGAATGACTATCTACGCTCGTGTACACAAAGAGAGGATAGATTGGGGGCCCACATTGGATTTTGTGACATCCCAGACTGAGTTCTATTCTTTTCATTTTTGTGTATGGATCATGTATGAGGATATAGAGGATGCAGGGATGACTATGGAGTATACATAGTACTTTCTGACACATAGGCTCCCTCAATTGCTAGGTCTAGGAGATTCGATTCCTGCACTGGAGGAGGTTGATGATGATGATCAGGGAGGAGGTGGTCGAGGTGGGAGGAGGGGTAGAGGAAGGAGAGGTGTTCGGATTGTTGTGGGTGGTGCAGTTGGACATGGTCAAGGAAGAGGTGGTGGCGGGGCAGGAGGAGGAGATGAGGGAGGAGTGGTGAGGGGTAGAGGAGGAGTGGTGAGAGGTAGAGGAGGAGGATGGAGGATGGGTGACATTGGGTGGGGTGGACCATTGTAGGTAGAGGTTGTTGCTATCATGGGGGTTGAGGAGGGATCAGATAGTGATGGATATGAGGAGGAGAGTGGTGATTCTTCTAATCAGGATACAAAGTCTGAGGTGGTTGGTGGAGGAGTAGGTTTGATGGGATTGGTGGGCATAGCAATGGAGGAGGAGTCAAAGGAGGAGGATGTGCAGCCATTGGTCTGACAAAGGAGGATTGATATGCCCCCTCCCACCCCTTGATAGGTTGGTATGCAGAATATGTAGCCTTTGCAACCATAGGGTTTATAGATTAGAGTTAATCCTCATCATTAGTAGGCACATATAGCAACATTACAGTCCTTGTTGCATAGGGTATAGGGTCATCTCACACAGGCCTAGGCACAAGTTGCACAACTATAGAGATGGGTGGTGACAATGTTGCTAAAGAAAGACATAGAGATAGAGCGACGTAACCAGCTAGAGGAGACAATGCGATCATTGCAGTAGACAGTCGTACAAGGTGTTATAGGGGATACCATCTAGATTCTCACTAAGCAGACATGGTGGGCATAGTATTACAGACTTCTATACTTTCAGGTTATGCCATCTGACCAACGTGCTCCTACCTATGCTATCAACTTGCAACATGTGGGTTCTCAAAGACAGAGGGGAAATGAGGGGGTTGTGGTTCCTAGGAGGGATGCTCCTAGTAGTAGTGCAGGCGCAGGTAGCTCGAGCTCTCGACTGGCAGGTCCTGGAGGTGGTCAAGTTGATCTTGCACCATGATCATGATCTGAGTTTTTGTACTTGTATCTTGATGTACATATATCTTTGTATTTTGATGACCTCCTGATATGATACTTTGTTGTACTTTGATCTTATTGATATGCTACTCAACGATGTTCTCATATGATGCTTTGATGATCTTATTGATGTTTCGTGATGTGATGAACATTTGTTATTGATATATATATCTAGGGACTTTGGTCATTTGATTACTTCACTGATTATATGTTTCTGACGTATATCTTTGTTTTTCCTTTGGATCAGCATGTGGTCACACATATATATGAGAATATGTTATGGATGCAGCTACTTTGACTTTGATGAGCTATATGATATGCTTTTGATCTAGATGATTTTTGCAGATGCTGATGTTGATGATGTGATGTGTGTGTTGTCGGTGATTTATATTCTTTATATGATGATTGTAATGCACTATATGTTTCGAAGGTGATATGCAGATGATGATTGGATTAAAGATTGTAGATGCTTATGATTCATGCAAGCATTGCTAACCTGTTTTGTGCTTTTCTGTGCTATGGATAATGCAATCTAGAATGTTGCATATGCTTGATATGATGATTCTCATGTATGGGATGCATTATGATAATAATATAACTTTGATTTGTGAATGTATCTTGAAAATGAGATGTGTGAAATGATTATGATAATGTGAGGTGTATCTTGAAAATAAGATTTATGAAATGATAATGTGAGATGTATCCTAAAAATCATATGTATGAATGATAATGTGAGATGTATCTGTTGGTGATACAATGAATCCAAGAACACTGAGAGGGGGGGGGGGGGGGTAAATTAGTGTTCTTCCAGTAAAATAAGATTTTAACCTTTTATAACATACACATATAAATCGGTAAATGAAGAAACATATAACATAAAGTAAACAAACTAGCCACATGAATGAACACCATAACACACATAATTTATACGTGGAAAACCTCAAAGAGGAAAAACTATGGTGGGATTTGTGCCATATGAAAGATATTACATAGCATGGGGGCCTGCACATGTAGGAAGGCACACTGCCTAGAGCACACTGTTCAACACAAAAGAGTCTCACTAACTACAGGCTTCTTCGAAGATAAAATAGTACTAGTGAACTCACAAAATAGATCTGCAATGCCAAAAAGAGTTTCGGTTATAGCTTTGCTTTGTACTAGTTCATAAACCCTAAACCCTTCTACCAGTATCTCCTTTCCTCCGAGAATGCTTTACAAACCATCTACTGATCATTGAATGATATAACTTTTGCATACAAATTACCTACATACATATCCTTCACTTAACACTATTCTACTACCTTGTCATCTATCAAAATGACCTAACAGACTAACTTATATACCCTTTACAAACAATATGCCTTATGTTGGCTTACAATACAAAAGATATTCAATTTTGGCCCTATACAATAATTACAAAATTATTTTACAAATAAAACCTTTCGGATCCAGACTAATGTCAGCTTCACTAAAGTGTTGGATGTTGGTGTCGGTTTCGGTGATGACCCTAATTACTCTAATGCCGGTATCTGTCAGTGTATGCCTTCAAATGTCGGTATCTGTTGATATAAGCTTTCTATAGAATCTTGTTGTCATCAATGGCAACATATGAATCCAATGAGTGTCAATTGCCAACAGTCTCCCTCTTTGCCATTGATGGCAACACTCATGTGAAAAATGGATTCCTTGTCGGTTCAACTGAAACATGCTCCCCCTGAGCTAATTAACTTTGTCTAATATCCTCTCCCTAGGATTATATATATATATACATATTTGTCACAAACATATACTCCCCCTTTGGCATCAATGCCAAAGACCGGTGAAAGAATTGAAAGAATTGTTATAGATTACTTCACCGGAGCTTGACCAATCTCAAGATTTCTAGGTAAGCTTTTTCTAGCAACTGTACATAGGTATCCCAACTGGTTTTGAATGTTTCAGATATGGATACAAGTCCACTTAGTAAATGTGCTAGTGTTTCTTTCTTAGTGACTTCTGTCGGTGTGGGCTTCGCAAGCATATCCATACATTCCCTCTTATGTACACCAAATGAATCTAATCTTGGACTCACCAAAACTCTGAGACTTCTTGCTCTTCAAATAATCTTGTCTCTTTCCTTTTCAAAAGAAAAAACTTGGTTCTCTAAAGTCAAAATTTGTCCATCAATGAATGTTGTAAGTGAATTTAGTCCATCAAAAGAATTAGCAATATTAGCAATATGTTCATGTAACTCCTTTAAACTCTTATCTACATTTGTTGTAAGAATTTCTATATTACAACAGACCCTGTAGATGTTAGTACATTGTTTCAAAGAATTTTCAATAAGTATAAGTCTGTCTTCAACCTTCCTCTTCTCTATCTCAATAATCTGATCAAAAGCTGCTTTCTTGGCCAGAGTAAATATTTTAAGTACTTTCTTGTCAAAAATCTGCTGTAATGATTGAAAGTTTTTAGATATGTGTTATGTCAATGCCTTAAGCTTTCTAGAAGGGCTTTCTTCATTTTCAATCATACAATCAAGAATCAATCTATTCAAAACTATTATTGACTGATCTATTATTCCTTTGTCAGTAGATCCTTCCTTCATTAGCTTTTGAGTAGCCATCATCATTAGCTCTGTGTGACTCATCTTTGTGGTTGATTTCTTCTCAACTTGAGAAGTGTCAATTACCAAAAATTTTATTGGGGAATCAATTGTTGTATGGTACTATGTGTTTTATCAATCTCCTTTTCCTTATTCTCTCCCGGTGTATCCCTTTTCTCATCCTCTTTTGTACCGGTGGCTTCGCCACTTGGTTTAGTATCTGTTACTATTGGTGGAGTGTTGTCCACAATGTTATCAGTATCCTATACATTATCTATTTTACCTTTTTGAGATTGTACAAATGTTGTCTTTGTCGGTTTAGTCTATACACTCTCATTAGTTTTAGGTTTAACTACAGGTTCATTCAAAATTTGATCTGAACTTCCCAAAATTCCTTTCCCTTTTGATTTGTCCGGAATGGTGGGAGAAGTTGCCTTAGCAAATTCTTCTTGAGAAGTGAGAAAATCAGGATTCTTTTGGAAGAAATTAGCCCAACCATCTCTGGTCTCATTTATTATCTCATTGACTCTACCCATCATTAAGCTTATTTGTCAGGGTTTACTGCTAAAGATTGTTCTATTTGCAACTTCTATACACCTTTTGATTTCCTCATTATTTATAGAGCCACACATAATCAAAAGTTCAACTTCTTTAATCTCCCTGTCCCTCCTGATTGCATCTAATCTCCTTGCATCTAACTTATTATACAATGATAAAGGAATTTCCTTCAAAATCTCTACCAAAGCCTTCTTATATATATCTAAATGTAACAAAATTGCTTCTTCCATTTCATTTTGCTCATTATCATCTATATCTTCATAGAAATTGGACACATTCTTCAAAATTCCATCTTTAGTTACCTCATCAATTAACTCTACACAAGTCATATTACAAGATTCAGTTGCTTCATCACTCTTTTTCTTCGTGCTGGGGGTTGCAGGAGTAGATGGAGCGGGTCGCCTCTTCTAAGTAGGTTTCCTTGTCAGAGGTGTGGATGTAGTTGTTACCTTTCTTACTAGCTTCCTCCTTGGTTCCACATTCTTCTCTTCTACCAGAGGCTTGTCAGTTTTCTTCCTTTGCACCCTTATGAATGCAAGAGGTTGATTATCCTCTGGATCAGAGTTAGAAGTGATAGAAGATTGAAAGTCTCGGGCCTCTTTACCTCAGGAGCACTAACCATTGTCAGTTGATCTATTGGTTTATATCCAAAACCTAGTTCTGTATCTATCCTATGAATTAAATTTTGAACAAATGCATAAATTTTGTCTATCTTCTTTTCCCTTCTTTTCTTGTTGAAGTCAATTTTGACCTCAAGAACCTTCTCCTCTACAATGCCAAAGTGTTCAGCCTTTTCATCTGCATACCTACCGGTATGTCATGAGCCCAACGTTTCTTTCCCAAACTTGGTAGCTC
Source organism: Cryptomeria japonica (assembly GCF_030272615.1). Classification (NCBI taxonomy): domain Eukaryota; kingdom Viridiplantae; phylum Streptophyta; class Pinopsida; order Cupressales; family Cupressaceae; genus Cryptomeria; species Cryptomeria japonica. The sequence goes on along the minus strand of NC_081415.1, from coordinate 495,339,166 downwards.
ATTCATAAAGTACAACATCAAACAGATAATAAGATTGCCAAACTGAAAGGTTTCTTTCTTAACACCTTTGATCTTGCCAAGATTTAACATTAATTCACTCCTTATCCATTCACATAGGTCATACTTATCATTATTCTTTATCATCTGATATGCAACATGGATACAGGAACTAGCAACAAAGTTCAATCAACTTGATTGAGTTACCTTGTAGCAGATGATCATACTGAAAATTTCACATCTGTATCTTTGATGGTGTTGACCCTCATCGATCTTCCATCATGGGTTGCGCTGGTGAGCTTTTCAACCGCAATGTTGGAGATCTTCTTTCTTGGTTCCTATCCAACTTTGGGTAAGTCGGTGACCACATGAATTGCTTCTTTGGTGATCATGTGAGGCCGATCCAGCTAGATAAATTTATTATGGACCCTGCTAAGAACATATCTGATCACTTCATCCTTGAATTCCGGTATATATAGGATTTCAGTTAAACCTAGGTCTTCAATGATTAGATATTCTGGCTTGATTGTTCCGGAGCTGCCTAGTATCTCAGATTGATACATTCCTTTGATTTCCTCAGTGCCTAAACCCTCCAAGGTGTAGTGAATATAGGCCCTAACATCTTCCACATAAACCATGCCATCGGGAACCCTCAAAAATGCGCTAGTAGAGTCTTCCTTCATATAAATTTGGGGAGCTTCCTTGAAAAAGGTCTAAGCCTATCCTTAACCTCAACAACAGTGGGATTTGTGATGAAAGAGGAGCAGGTGATGATCCAGATGCCATTTCAAAGAAATACCTGGATAGCAGTCGTCGATTGAAAGATTTTGATTACTTCTGAGATAGCTACTGGAAATTATTTTGAATCTCTTTTCCTGCTCTTGATCGCCTATGATTTGCCTTTGCTTTGCTCTGGTTTTCCTTGAGTGTTGGGTGAGTGAAAATGAGTCCATTTTCTCTTTTTATCAGTGAGTAAACCCTATTTCATCACTGTCATAAATGCTTAGCAATATGCCCTACCAGATGCCGATTTCACAGTTTTATGCCAGATAAACCTCCATCAATGATCAATACCACTCTCTAGATCTCTTTCTAGATCTCTTCCGGGGAATATGCAAGATTTTTAATGAATTTTCCAACCCCTAAGGCGTATGCCTCAGTTACTAGTTGAATTTCCTGTCAATGCATGAGTGCTTTGTTCTACCGGTGGAGTTATAGGTGCAGTTACTGGTGTAGTTGCATCTCCACTTAGTTCTTCTGACTTTATAACCCATCTCTTGGTGTGATCTTGTTGTATTTCATCTACCTTCTACTTTCCTTTCTCATTTTCTTTATCATTGCTAACTGGTATAGTCCTTCTTCTGCAGTACTTAGCAATATGACCTATTTTGTTACATGCATAACATGTAACATTGTTTCTTTGAATTGCCTTGACATATCCAGTGTCATTTATTGACCTACATTGATTAGCCAAATATCCAAACTTTCTACATGCATGACATTTAACATTCATTATGCAATCTTCTGACTTATGACCATATTTCTTGCAATTTGTGCATTGACTAGGAACTGAGTTGTAGTTTTGATTTTCTCTATTTCTACATTGTCTAGCCATATGCCCAATTTTATTACAAACAAAGAATCTACCAGTGAATTTGTAAGCATTATATTGCCTTACCGGTTTTCTTTGGTCTAATGAGTTCAACATACTGTTTGTCTGATCTTCATTTGCAGTACTGGAGCTTTCACCTTGTACAAATCCAAGTCCTCTAGAATCTTCACTCTGCCTTTGTCTTTTCAATAAATCATCCAACTGTGCAACACTAATCCTTAATTTTTCTTTATACTCACTTGCAGTAGTTAGATCATCTCTTAGAGTCATTATTTGTCTCTCTAGCTCTTGTTCATTATTCTGAGATTGTACCAAATCAGTTCTCAACAAATTATTCTCATGAGTCAATCTGCCACATTCTTCAAATTTGTTCTTCAAAGATATAGCAAGATTTTCTTCCTTCTTCTTTCTGTCCTCAATATCTTTTGACATCCTCATAGTCAGGTCTTGCATTTCATTCTTAATGAGCATGTTTGCTTGACTTAGTTTCTGACATTGTTCCTTAAGTGCATTTTTCTCTTCATCATCCTAGTTTTCCAAAAGTTCCTTTCTCTTATCTTGAACAGATGATAACCTTTCTTGCAGAACAAGAATGAATTCAGTAGTAGAATTAAATTCATCTTGCAGTTTTAGGTTCTTCATCCTTTTAGCATGATAATCCTCAAGCGCCATCTCAAGTTTCTTTTCCATAGCCATGTTCAATGATTTCGGTTTCAGGATCTTCCTCAAGTTGTTAAACTTCCTCTAAGGTACCAAGCTCTGATACTAATTTTTGGAATACAATGAATCCAAGAACACTGAGAGGGGGGGTCAATCAGTGTTCTATCAGTTAAACAAGATTTTAACCTTTTATAACATACACATATAAACCGGTAAATGAAGAAACATTTAACATAAAGTAAACAAACCAACCGCATGAATGAACACTATAAAACATAGAATTAATACGTGGAAAACCTCAAAGAGGAAAAACCACAGTGGGATTTGTGACCCATAATATCAATTCACTAGTCATATGAAAGATATTACATAGCATGGGGGCCTGCACATGTAGGAAGGCACACTGCCTAGAGCACACTGCTCAACACAAAAGAGTCTCACTGACTACAGGCTTTTGTTGAGATAAAATAGTACTAGTGAACTCACAAAATGCATCTGCAATGCCAAAAAGAGTTTCGGTTATATCTCTACTCTACATCGGTTCATAAACCTTGAACCCTTCTACCGGTATCTCCTTTCCTCCAAGAATGCTTTACAAACCATCTACTAATCTTTGCATGACATAAATTTTGCATACAAATGACCTACATACATATCCTTCGCATCACACTATTCTACTACCTTGTCATCTATCAAAATGACCTAACAGACTGACTTATATACCCTTTACAAACAATATGCCTTATGTTGGCTTACAATACAAAATATATTTAATGTTGGTCCTATACAATAATTACAAAATGATTTTAAAAATAAAACCTTTCGGATCCAGACTAATGTCGACGTCATTGAAGTGTTGGATGTCAGTGTCGGTGTCAGTGATGACCCTGATTACTCTAATGCTGGTATCTATCGGTGTATGTCTCCAAATGCCAGTATCTATTGGTATAAGCCTTCTATAGAATATTGTTTCCATCAATGACAACATATGAATCCAATGAGTGTCAATTGCCAACAGTATCTTGAAAATGAGATGTATGAAATGATAATGTGAGATGTATCTTGAAAATGGGATGTATGAAATGATAATGATAATGTGAGATATATCTTGAAAATGAGATGTATGAAATGATAATGATAATGTGAGATGTAGCCTTAAAAAGAGATGTATGAAATGATGATTGTTAGGGTTCCCACAGATACAGAGAGGGGGGGGTGAATCAGTAACTGACCGGTAATGAAATTTTCTTAAAACTAAACATGTAGAACATAAAGTAATAGTATATTGGTATGCAAGAATTAATGTAAATAATAGATTCAAAAACATCCACATGAAAATAACACCATAACACAAGATGTTTATCGAGGAAACCCGGTGTGGGAAAAACCTTGGTGGGATTTGTGACCCACAATATTCACTTACTGGCCAATAAGAGAATATTACTTACAATAGGGGCCTGCACATGCAGGAAGGCCAACTGCCTAGAGCTCACTGCTCAATAAGAAGTCACACTGACTTACAATGAGGACTATACAAATCCAATGATCTGTATTGCTTTACAATAGCATTTTCAATGCCAGATTCAGTACTGGTTCTTGCTTTGTTCTTTACATATACCCTTGACCTACAATTCGCACATTAGGTTTGGCTTATAATTTATTTATACTTCCTATCCATATCCTATAAAAGTCTACAATGATCTCTTTTATATACAAGAGTCATTTTACAATTTGCCAAGTCGGCTTACAATAATAAACAAAATATTACATATCAAAAATCTTGTCGGCCTCTGTGCCGGTATACATATTTCCTTCTGTGCCGGTGTACATCTTCTGTGTCGGTGTTGGTGTAGATTGATCTTGCTGATGTCGGTGCACTATCTTGTTTGAATAATGCTTTGCCGGTATAATGTCTTGTCGGTGCCATAGGATTGCAAGGTTGCTTGTGTAATGCTTTTGCCGGTGCCATAGGATTGCAAGGTTGCCATCAATGACAAAACCTTCAATCACACACAATGTCTCATTGGAGTGTCCATATGCCAACAATCTCCCCCTTTGGCATTGATGGCAACACTCATGAGAAATTTTAAAAAGATATCCAAAAATGTGTAGACCAAAAATGTTACCGAAAATGTGAGAGCTCCCCCTGAGCATGTGATCCTTATGCTTTGAATTTTCTCATCCTACTACTCCCCCTTTGGCATCAATGACAAAGGTTAGTAGATTTTGTAGTTTTACTAATCCATAACCTCAACCTTGTAGTTGGGTAGTTATTATCTAAAGAATATCTCCCAAAATTAAGTTTATACCATCCATAAACTTCTTGCTTTCTTTTATTGCTATCTCAGTTCTGTATACTATACCGGTGAGATGCTGCAAGTGCTCTGCCGATGTTTTGCTTCCCTGTGTTAGTGCCTCTGAGATTTCCTTCCGCAGAGAGGCTAAATAGTCCAATCTTGGACTTAGTTTAGATCTCAAGAATTTTGCCTTGTTTATTATTTTCTCTTTCTCTCTTTCTAATTTGAGCAATTCTTCCTTAAAATTTGTTATCTTTTCCTCAAAAATTGATAATGCATCGGGTGAGTTAACAAAATTATCTGCAAGTTTATTTATCTCTTCTTGTATCTTGCTCATCTTTTTGTCTACATCTATGGTCAATAAGTTTATCTTACAGGTGTCTTTGTACAGAGTTTTGTGCTCTTTCAATAAATTGCACAGTTCCGGTAGAAGTGTGTCAAATTCCTTGTTACACTTCTTTATTCCTTCCTCAAAGAATTTTTGTTTCTCTTTTTCTACACTTTCCTTTATAGATTCTACCTTTGTTTGCTCAAAATTTCCAGAAATATATTTACAAAGTGTATCCAACTTGCCTAAAGAATCTTTGTTGGCTATATTACAATTTGGAGCTATTGATTTCAAAACAGGAATTGAATCATCTATCGCTTTATAAGCTTGTGAGCTATAATCAGTTATTTTCTTGATAGATTCAAGCAATACCTCTATTACATTTGATGGTGATCCAACAAACTGAGTGTCGGTGGAAGTGACCATGCTAGTATTGACCTCTGGTAGGTCTGTTTGTGTCTCCATCTCTTTAAGCATGGGTTTTCCTACATCATTTCTTACCGGTGGCATCTGTTTTGGAGCCTTTAGCTCTATTGGTTTCTCTGTTTGTGTTCCAGATTCCATCTTTTTCTCTGAATCTGCTACCCGTTTCTCTTTGTTTCCTGATTTATCTGTTGTATCCTTATCTACCACTATGTTGATTTTCTGAGTATCAACATTTACAGTATATAGGACTTCAGGATTAGGATTATTATCCTCTGTGTCCATACTCTCAACTGCCAGTTGATCTTCTGCAGTTGTTTTTATCGGTGGAGTATTTAAAGGAGGCGGGGGTAAGTTGTCTCTAATCTTGATACTTGGTGGTCCACCAACTTTACCTTTCCCTTTGTCCTTCTGATATACCAGAATGAGCTTGGGATTCCTATATTATTCTTGTTTTTCCTTTTCAACCAAGAATGTATCCCAACCATCTTCTGTTTCCTTTGAAACTTTAGTAACTCTACCTGCCATTAGCGATATTTGCCGGTGTGCAGTGGAAAAAACTATCCAGTTGGCCTGAGCTATCAGATCATCAATTTCCTTAGGAGAGTTGACCGGGTATACTGCAAGTAATTTTTCTATTTTTATTTTATTATCCAACTCAATTATTCCTTGCCTTCTAGCCTCAATTCTTTTATATAGTTCATCAGGAATTTCATTTAAGACTTGCAACAAAAACTTTTTATACATGTCCATGTGTAATATGACACTCTCTTCAACTTGTCCTTTCTCATCATCTGATAGGGTGTCATAGATTTTCCCTATGTTTTTCAATTTTCCTTCCTTTGTGATCGCATTCAATAATATGTCAAGAGGGGCCAAGTCAGTGTTTGTCTTCTTCCTTTTGGGGGTCAACTTCTTCTTAGGTGTGACTTTCCTGACCGAAGATCTTATGGCTTGTTGCTTTTGTCTTGTCCTTCTAGGTGAAGGAGTGGTTACCGGTGAGGGGTCTCTTTTCCTGACAACTCTTTTGAAAGTTGCTGGCATATCTCCTTCTGAGGAAGTGCATACTGGTGATAGATGAGTTTCAGGTTGTTGGGCTACCAACTCATCTTCAGTTATGTCAGTTTTCTTTAATACATCTTCCTTTATGGCTTTTGCTTGTCTGGTTCCTTTTCTCACAAATGCCTCAACCTTTTTCACTCTCTTCTTAGATTGAATTTGACTTTCAATGGTCTCAGCACTACCAAATACTTCTTCCTTTGGTTCATTGGGGGCTTCCAGAAGTGCTTTGGCATAAGTTTCCACTATGTGGTCATCTGTTTCATACCCCATCTTTGTTACCCAGATTGTCCTTGGGATGACTGCTTCCATCCAGATTTCATCCTTTTTTATTACAAAGCATATATCATCCTTATATTTGTTGACAATTTCCTGTGATAGTCTGATCCTCTTATGCATTCTGACCTTTAGTGCTTGAAAATACTCATTGATATTCTTTTCTCTGTTTTCACCCATGTTGTTGAATAAGTCAGACAATTGTTTTCCTACCGGAATGTCAAATCCAAAATCCTTGTTGCCTATACCGGGAGCCTGTTTGGTTATATGTAGCATTAAGCATACAAGTAAATTTCCAAATCTAAAGGTTCCTTTCTTATCCTTCTTGATTTTTGCTAAATTTTCAATTAACTCATCCTTTAACCATTCACAGATATCAATTTTCACATTGTCCTTAACCATGTCATAAGCACTCTTTATGCATAAGCTGGAAACTGATTTAAGCCTATTAGAATGAGTTGCTTTGTAACCTAAAATCATGCTAACAAATCTAACATTTTTATCGGTCACATCATTAACCCTCAATGATCTCTTGTTGGATGTTGCACCAGTTAAGTTTGTTACCAAGTCATTGGAGACCTTCTTGGTTTTTTCAGGTCTGTTACTGGTGGAAGGTAACCCTGTTACTGCTTTCACAGCTTCCTTTGTAATTTTATGCACTGAGTCAAGCCAAAAGAATGAACCATGTACCCTGCTTAAAACTATCATAACCACTTCCTTGGGAAATTTAGGAATGCAGAGGATTTCAGTGAATCCTAGGGTTTCAACAATTTTATGTTCAGGTTTCACATTCCTGGAGTTGTCACATATAACAGACTTATACATGTTTTTGATTTCTTCATCACCTAATTCCTCTATGTTGCAATGAATATACATTCTAGGGTCTTCTGCATAAACAACACCTTTTGGAATTTTTGAAAATGCACCTGTGTTGTCATCTTTCTTAGCTACCTTGGGAACTAGCTAAAACACGGGCCTAGGTCATTTTATAACTTCGAATACTATAGGGTTTGCTATGAATTCAGGTGCAGAGGAAGATGCCATGATGATAAATACCTTTTTCTACCTTTGGATGGATTGATTGCTGAAGTGCTTTGCCTCTTTGCTCGGAATGCCTTAGCTCAGAAATCTTCGTGCTCTCTGAAAGTTTGAATTCACAGTGAAATGAAATGGAGCCAAAAACCTTATTTTATAAAGTCTTTCCTGCTACCTACCACATTAATTTCTTGCCAGTAATGTATTAGCTTAACTTTGTTTGCTGGTAATGAATGATTTTCAACTTCTTTTCTCTAACCGAGGGAATAATAGCACATGTGTCATTAGATTGCCAAACCCTCAAGATAATTTTCTTCAATTTGATGAAGAACATCCTGTCGGTGGAGCATTGCTCTGTCCTACCGGTGGAGCATCATATTGTCCTACCGGTGGAGCATTTGTTGGTTCTACCGGTGGAGGAGTATCCCCAATATTTAGATTACCTTTTCTAATCCATTGCTTTGAAAATTCTTGCTTAACTTCTTCAACCTTTTATTTACCTTTCAAACTAGTGCTTTTGTTATCTACTGGTGTACCTATACTTCTACAAAATTTAGCAATATGACCAATCTTGTTACATGCATAACAAGTTACATTATTTTTCTGAATAGCTTTCCCATAACCTATGTCGGTTTGTGTTCTGCATTTATTTGATAAATGACCAAATCTTCCACAAACATAACATCTTACATTCATTCTGCAATTTTCAGAGTTATGACCAATTTTGTTGCATTTGGTGCATTGACTGGTGGGAGGATTGATGTTCTGATAATTCCTAGATCTACATTCATTTGCTCTATGACCATATTTATTGTAGTTAAAGAATTTTTCATTGAATTTGAAAGTATTAGAAGGTCTTACTGGTTTGCTGTGATCCTGGGTATTTGCAGTACCGGAGCTTTCTCCAACTTCAAATCCAATTCCAGAAGTGTCACCTTTGGGTTTTTGATTCTTCAATAAGGTACCAAGTTCTTATGAGCTTTTCTTGAATTTTTCTTTCTGTTGATTTGCAGTTTCCAATTCCCTTTCCAAGATTTCTTTTTGTCTCATTAGTTCATTTGAGTCGTTATGAGTATGCATCAGATCTGTCTTCAACATGTCATTTTCATAGCTAAGTTTTGTGTTCTCATTTGCTACATCACTTAGTCTTCTAGTCAATTCTTCTTCATTCTTCTTTCTATCCTCAATCTCTTTGCAAAATCTCATAGTCATATCCTGCATTTCATTTTTTGTTGTCATGATCTCTTGTTTCAATTTGCTTATCATATCATTTAGTGATTCCTTTTCATCATTCTCATTTTGCAATTTTTCACAAAGTCCTCTCCTCTTATTTCTTGTAACAGTAATATTTTCTTGAAGTGCCTAAATAATGTCCTGAGCTGCTTTTAAATCATCTTCTAATTTGATATTTTTCAACTTCTCTGCATCATAGTCAGTAAGAGCTCCTTCAAGTTGCTTCATCAGATTTTCCATCTTTACCGGTGTCAAGATCTTCCTCAAGATGTTAGGCTTCTGAAAATAGAGGACCAAGCTCTGATACCAATTGCTAGGGTTCCCACAGATACTGAGAGGGGGGGGTGAATCAGTATCTGACCGGTAATGAAATTTTCTTAAAACTGAACATGCAGAACATAAAGTAACAGTATACCGGTATGCAAGAATTAATGTAAATAACATAATCAAAAACATCCACATGAAAAGAACACCATAACACAAGATGTTTATCGAGGAAACCCGGTGTGGGAAAAACCTCGATGGGATTTGTGACCCACAATATTCACTTACTGGCCAATAAGAGAATATTACTTACAATAGGGGCCTGCACATGCAGGAAGGCCAATTGCCTAGAGCTCACTGCTCAATAAGAAGTCACACTGACTTACAATGAGGATTATGCAAATCCAATGATCTGTACTACTTTACAATAGCATCTTCAATGCCAGATTCAGTACTGGTTCTTGCTCTATTCTTTACATATACCCTTGACCTACAATTCGCACATTAGGTCTACCGTATAATTTATTTATACTTCCTATCCATATCCTATAAAAGTCTACAATGATCTCTTTTATATACAAGAGTCATTTTACAATTTGCCAAGTCGGCTTACAATAATAAACAAAATATTACACATCAAAAATCCTGTCGGCCTCTGTGCCGGTATACATATTTCCTTCTGTGCCTGTGAGCATCTTCTGTGTCGGTGCCGGTGTAGATTGATCTTGTTGATGCCGGTGCATTGTCTTGTTTGATTAATGCTTTGCCGGTATACTGTCTTGCCGATGCCATAGCATTGCAAGGTTGCTTGTGTAATGCTTTTTCCGGTATAATGTCTTGCCAGTGCCATAGGATTGCAAGGTTGCCATCAATGAAAAAACCTTCAATCACACACAATGTCTCATTGGAGTGTCCATATGCCAACAATGATGATGTGAGATGTATCTTGAAAATGAGATGTCTGAAATGATAATGTGAGATGTATCTTGAAAATGAGATGTATGAAATGATAATGATAATGTTAACTAATGAAATGGATGTACTATATGCAAGATTTTAACATGGTCTAAATGATAATTATAATGAAAACTTAATATGATAACAAGAATGCACCTAATGATTTATATGCAACCCAATGTAATGATATGCAATCGAATGCAATGATTAACGTGTTATGACATTAATGATTTTAAAGTGATATGAAACTAATGCAAGAGTAATATTATAATGATATGATACTAATACAAGATGAACATGAAACGATATGCAACTTAATGCAAGATTTAGATGATAATGATGTGCAACTAATGCCAATTCTTAATAAGCATTCTCGTTCTTAATGTTGACATTCATTTTGACCAAAGTGCTAGTGCTACTGCTAGTGCTTCCTTTGATGAGTGTTGCTTGAGTAAAATAGACAAGAGTTAACCTTTGTCCTATACAAATTGGAAATGTCTTCAGTGATATGTTACTTGATCACGTCGTAAGTCAAATTTGCATAGTAGAAGGCTTCACTCCCAAACAACAAACAAAGAAAATATCACATTCCTTCCTTGTTTCTCTAGTCGGTGAGACATCCTTGAGTCACTTAGGAGATATGATAAGAAAACATTAACAACCATAAGTAAGCATGCATGCTATTGGAAATGTATTTTTGTCAAGTAAAACATCTTGCAAATAGATATTTTGTTCAATTCAAATCAGTTCAATTCCATGATGTCTAGGCTTCCTGCATTGTTGTTGTCATTTGTTGGTTGTTCTGATCCTTGTTGTTTTGCTACGTGTTTGGTTTTATGTTGAAAACCCTAAAGGCGAAATGTCCCTAGCGAGGTCACAAAACTTCCCCCACTCTAGATAGTACTTGATATGGATATTTACACTGATCACCAAGCCATGGTGGGATATGATTTAGATTATCAAGGACAGTGACTATGCTAAGCATGTCTAGGATGATGTGGTGTGTATAAGTGTTTTGTGATGGCTATGGGCTTAGATCAAATGGATCAAAGATATGATATAAGTACTAATAGATGGAGGAGTTGTTCTCTCACAAGTGGTGCTTGTTGCCAAGTTTTCACCACTTGTTTTTATTGCACTTTTTGATTTATTTTTCATTTTTATTTTATTTTCCTGATTTTTTGATTTGTTTGTGTCACAAATTGCTTGTTTGCCAGGTTTTCACCTTAGTGATGATTTTTGATACTTTTTTTTTTTTTGCTTTTTTGCTTGATCTTGCATTGGACGACTCAAGTATAGAATTTATTCAGATGGATGTTTTTGGTTGGTTCGTCGAGCACGTCCCCTTCTGAAGTTGATGACTAATACGCTCCTGATCCATATGCTGATGTGATGAAAAATGGCCCTAACCAGTTAGGTTAAAACTTCCCCTTCTTTTCTTGATCTTGCAGATTTCTGGGATTTTCCTTTAGGACAAGATCACCAATTTTCAAAGCCCTTGGGATGACTTTATGATTATAGCTTCTGCACATTCATTGCTAATATGCCTTGAGATGGTCATAGGCATGTTGTCATTTTTCATCAAGAAGCTCTAGTTCCTACAACCTGTTCACTCGATGTTCCTCATCTGGTATGAGGCCCTTCAAAGATACTCGAAGAGATGGGATTTCTACCTCAAGAGGTAGAAATTCTTTTGAACTATACACCAATAAATATGGTGTAGCCCTTGTAGGTGTGCAAATTCTCATTCTATAGGCCCATTATGCCGGATTGAGTTGTATATGCCAATCCTTGCCAGTATAATTCACTATTTTCTTGAGGATTTTTTAGGATTGTTTTGTTTGATGCTTCCACTTGGCCATTTCCTTGTGGATAGTACGGTGTGGAAAAGCGATGTTGAATTTTGAATCATTTGCATAGCTCTTGCACATCTTGACTTTTGAAAGGATGCCTGTTATCTATGATGATGGAACTAGGAATGTCATATCTGCAAATGAGATAGTTGAGGATGAATGATGAGATCTGCTTTCCATTCATGGTGGTCATTGGGACTGCTTCGATCCACTTGGTGAAGTACTCTGTGGTGGTGATAATGAACTTATGTCCATTTGAAGAGGAAGGATGAATCTTTACTACTAGATCAAGTCCCCATTGATAGAAAGGCCAAGATGTGGTGAATGGTTGCAGCTCCTGTGCTAGTGCATGTATGAGGTTACCATGAATTTGGCATTTAGGATATTTCCTAGCAAATTGATAGGACTCTCTTTCCATTGTTGGCTAGTAATATCCCATTCTCAAAATTTTATTGGTGAGAGTAGTACCACTTGAATGCATACCACAAATACCTTCGTGAAGCTCCTGTAAGGTGGAGTCAGATTCATTACGATCGAGGTATTGAAGAAGAGTACCATCTAGACCTTGGCGGTAAAGTGTGTCGATGGTTAAGGTATAGCGGGTGGCTTGTCATATGAAGCTTCATTTTTTGTTGTGAGATAGGTCAGGTGGGAGAGTATTGTTTTTGAGATAGTCATAGATCTTCCCATATAGAGGGGAATTAGAACTAGTTAGGGCACAAATGACTTGGGATGCGGAATTGTCACAGACTGGGAAAAACAATCGCTCCACTAGGAATTCATAACGATTCTGTTTGTCTAGAATTTATAGAAGCGAGGTGATAATGGCTATTGCATCAACAACTCTATTGTCCAATCTTGGAATCTATTCAAAGGTGATGTGCACAAAGTACTTTTTGAAGTCATCCATTATTCTCTTGTAAGGTATTAGATTATCATCTTTTGTCTGATAGTCATCATTGGTCTAATTGATAACTAATTGAGAATCCCCATAGACTCTCAATTTTGTGATTCTCCATTCTATAACTACTTTGATTCCTGTTACCAGAGCTTTGTATTCAGCAATGTTGTTGGTGCATGGAAACATTAGTCTATAAGATCTTGGAATTGTATGCCCCTCTAGAGTGATGAACATGATGTCGACACCAGATCCATGTTGTGTATAGGATCCATCAAAGTATAGGGTCCATTGCTTAGGTGTGATAGTGAGCACATCCATATCTGGAAATTCCACCTGTAGTGGGTGTTGGTCTGGTAGTGGTGCTTCTGCTAGTTGATCTGCAATTACTTTTCTTTTGATAGCTCACTGTTTTATGTATTAAATGTCTTACTCATTTAAGATCATGACCTACTTAGCTAATCTTCCTGTGAGAGCGGCCTTGCTGAGTAGATATTTGAGAGGATCGATCCTTGCCACCAGCTTGATTGTGTGAGCTAGCATATAATGGCAAAACTTTTGAGAAGCAAACACCATCGCTAAGCAAGTCTTTTCGTTGAATGTATAATTTAGTTCATATCCATTCAAAGTCCTATTGATTTAATAAATAGCCCTTTCTTTGCTTGTCAGATCTTCTTGTGCTAGCAGTGGCCCGAATCATACTTTTGTTGTTGATATATAGCGGATGAGTGGCTTGCCTGCTATTGGTGGTACCAAAACTGGTGGATTCATCAGATATTGTTTGAGCTGGTGGAATGATTCTGCACATTTGTCTTCCCATCTGAAAGGTGTATTTTGTTAGTGAACAGATTTATCCTTCGAAGATAACTATACAAATAAACTCAAAATGCCTAGAATGAAGGACAAAAAGTACTAACAGGTGGATAGATTATCATTGAAGTGATAATCTTCCTCTGAATTGAGAGGTACAACTCCCTCTTAGAATATTTACAAGGAATTAAATTGCTGATATGCTTTTAACCAGAAAGAAATAAAGGAAAATAACATTCATCCATAGCCATGAAAGTGAATGCCAAAGACTTACAAAACAGATATAAATGAAGACCATTAAATCAAAGTTTAATTTTCTGCACTTATGGATAGCACTTAAACTAAAAACTAACAGAGAAAGTCGTTGCTTCAATATGGCTTACTTTCAAGCACACAGACTTGTAATAAATCCACATACACAATTGATTATAATAGAAAAGACATTAATAAACAACTACAAAGGCTCAAAGTCCAGCTACAGTCATGAGAAGAATATCAACAACACAAAGATTGAAGATATCATCTGCATTCTATTCATGTCTAAAAATCAACTCAAAGATTGATATTTTCTGTACAAAGTATTGCTTAGAAAAGCTTCAACTCCTCCCTTTGAAATAAAAATCTACTCTCCCTCCCCCACAGGCTGCTGGAAGAAAAGAAAAAGAAGAAGAACCTCTCCTCTTTCCATCCTTTCACAATAAATAGTTATGTGAAATCTTTATTCCGTTTTTATAACCGAATCTTGAAAAACTTTTTAACTTCTACTTCTCACTTTCCCCATTACTCTTATTTATAACATCAAATATTTATAAACATTAGAAATACAATTCTCTAAAGTTTATAAAATATTTGGACAGGTGGCACTTGAATATTTTAAACCAAAATGAAAATATTCATTATGCTGGGCGGACTGAAAATATTTGTGATAGTCAAAGTTTGTCTCGGTACAGGGGCCATAACTTTTGTTTCCACTATTGGATCTTTCTCAATTTTGGATATGTTGGTTGCAACCTAGTTTTCTGCATTCAAACCAGAGCGATTTCAAAATAATATTTGAGTAAAAAGATATGAGCTACTGTGTGCGGGTCTATATGACTGTCATAAAATCAGACCTACAGAGCTTGAACCTTGAACTTCATCGAACAGTTTGAACATCACTGAACTGTTTGAACTAGGTTCAAACGGTTCACAGTTTGGAGAAAGAATATATGAAATATCACTTGCAACCATGAAATAGAGTTGCTGCAAAATACTTAAGTGAATGTTAGCCTGAAAATGTCTTAGACACAACTTAGAACCTGCGGTACCTAAATGAACACTATGAACTCTGTTCAAGATGGTTCAAAGGGTTCATGGGGTTCATGAGGTTCAAACAACTATTGAAACGTAATGCTAAGGATTTAGAAATGATTTATAGGAGAATTAGGGAATGAACCAATGAATTTTTAACAAGACAAAGACTCAACTAAAAATTTTGCAAGGCGACTCACTCTTGTTATGAGGGACGAATGACAAGATAACATATTTTTATGAAGCAAATGATTGAATGGAAGACATTTATTTGCTAACTGAGCGATGAATCGTCTGATGGATTGTAGCCTGCCCTGCAGAGATCGTAGCTGGCTGATGTTTTTAGGATCTGGCATTTCCATGGTAGCCTAAACCTTTGTTGGATCTACTTTGATGCCTTTTTATTATGCAATGTAGCCCAACAGTTTGCCAGATGTGACCCTGAAGACACACTTCTTAGGGTTTAATCTGACATTGAATTTCTCTAATCATTGAAAGATTTTATCTAGGATGTCGAGGTGTTCAGCTCTTGTGAATGATTTAGCTAGAAAAACATCTACATAATCCTCCACGAAAGTATGCATCATGTCACAAACGATTGTTGTCATGGCTCTTTGATAAGTTGCACCAGTATTTTTCAAGCCAAAAGGCATGATGTTCCAGCAATATGTTCCCCATGGACATGTGAATGCAATATTATCTTGATCCTCTGGAGCTATCTTGATTTGGTTATAGCTAGAGAAGCCATGCATGAGAGATAGCATTGTGTGTCATGTTGTTAGATCAACAATAGTGTTGATGCTTGGTGAAGGAAAGTCATCCTTCGGACATGCCTTATTTAGGTCTCTGAAGTTTGTACAAATCCTTATGCTTTTGTCTGGTTTGGAAACTAGTATAATATTTGAGATCCATTCGGCATATTCTATAGGTCAGATGAATCTGATATCTAATAACTTCTTCAGTTCTACTTTGACTAATAATTTCATATATGGATTCATCTTTCTTAATTTCTATTTGATAGGTTTAGCTCCAGGAGCGACGAATAAGTGATGCATAATTAGACTTGGATCTACTCCTGACATGTCAGCATAAGACCAAGCAAAATTGATTTGCTTCTCCTTGAAGAATTTAACAAAATCTGATTGTTCTTTTTTTGTGAGTGATTTTGCTAGATGTATGGTTTTGATTGTTGCTTGAGTGCCAATATTTATTGATTGA
The DNA here is from genome assembly GCF_030272615.1 of Cryptomeria japonica. Classification (NCBI taxonomy): domain Eukaryota; kingdom Viridiplantae; phylum Streptophyta; class Pinopsida; order Cupressales; family Cupressaceae; genus Cryptomeria; species Cryptomeria japonica. The sequence goes on along the minus strand of NC_081415.1, from coordinate 495,322,956 downwards.
ATTGGCTCAATCAAGATTGGTGACCTTTCATGGTAATTTTTAGGAAGAGTGTTAATTCTCCCATCTTTAGGTGCCTCAAAAAGGTTTTCACCTTCAGATACGTCTTTTATTTTTACTTTTTTTGTTTTTGCGATCTAATATTGTCATTAAATGGTTTTCACTATTAGATCCATCTTTTATTTCATTTTTGCGACTAAGAGACCTGGCACTCCCTTTATTGCAGATATTGTTATGTGGTTCACTGGTGGAGAATGTTTCCGAGTTGACTGAGCATAGGTATTGGACAATTGATTCATTGCTTGGGAATATAAGTATATCATGACATTCAGGTTCGTCCCAGTCTATGAGGTTAGGATATATGAGTAGTAAGAAGTCATTTGGTGGGTTAAGATCAGCTGTTGTAAGTGTCATGATGGAGACATCATCATAGTTGTTTGGGATATTGGTGAGGTCTATGATATTCTTGAGGTTTTCAATGGTACTCTCCTCAACATTGCCTTGTTTGTATTGTTGTTGCTTGTTCCCACTAGCCTCATAGATACGTTGTGGTCTGAATGCAAATGGTCGAGATCTTGAGCCTCGTCCCTTGTGAGAAATGGGTGTGTATGCATGGATTGTATCAACCTCAATATCTTTAGTAATGTCTGAACAACTATCCCACTCATACTCATTGGAATCAGTTTTAGAATCATTGTCCTAGGTTACCTCACTAAATCTGATAGGTATGTTGTATGGTGAGAAAAGATCACTGATAATTGACACAAGTTTAGTTGCTTGTTCTGATTTGGGATCGGTTCTTGCTTGTACTCTTTGAATTTGTTCATACATTATTTCCTTTCTATGAGTAGAAATTTCTTTAGGTTGTGGATCAACCTTGGTTTGATCAGATTCGTATACATGATGTACTTTCTTATAAGAAACTTTCTCCCTTTGAATAGCGAGTTCTTCTTGTCGTCTCTCATTTTATTCATGCTTTTGCTCCTTCCTTGTCTTTTTTGTTGCTTGGTTTAGTGCTTCTTGCTATGAGTCTTTGTTATGTTTTTTCTTTGCTTTCTATTGAGGTTTTTTATGGTGAATTTTCTTTTGCACAGGCGGAACATGTTGTCCATACCCAGGTCCTATTTTTTCTTTTGCAAATTGTGAACAAGATTGTATGGGTTCTATGATGCTTTCTTTATGCTTGTGAATAGGTCATTTTCCTTTGTATCCTATTCATTGTATGATCTGGAACCTATTTCCATATTATTTTTTTGGTATGGCTACTTCTAGGGTAGCAATTCTGATTTCTTCCTCATCCTTGTATAGCCAACTAGGGATGTCTTTATCTTCTGATTCTTTAGCCAGTGTGTCCATTTTGATAAATTTACCATCAAAATTTATGATGGGTTATGATGCCTGATGTCTTGATGTGGAAGGTTGTCCACACAACCTTGGTGAAGTTGGCAACTTAGATAGACACAAGGGTTCAAAAGAGCACTCCCTCATGCCTTGTTTCTTGATTTTCATCTTTTTCTTGAAGTTCATGGATAGAGACTTGAGTTCTTCTTGATGGTTGGATGAAGAGGAAGCTTGGGCCTCCCCGTTGCATGGAACCAAGCTATCTTGAGCTACCCCCATAACATTGCAGTATTGAAAAGGGTTAGTATCTACAGATATTGAAATTTCTTGTCCATTATAAAGGAACATGATACATTGGTGGTATGTGGAAGGTACCGCTTGCATTTCATGGATCCATGGACGACCCAATAGTATATTGTATGTCAAGTCTATGTCCAAGACTTGGCACATGGTATCCCTTTGTACCAGACCTACCTGAATGGGTAGTATCACAATTCCTTCAGATGATCTTTCTTCATCATCATAGGCTTCGATAGTGATTTTCTTTTTGGGATCAATAGCTTTCTCAGAGAATCCCAATGCATAGATAAGCCTGAGGGTACATATATTGAGACCAGCTCCTCCATATATTAATACTCTTTTTACCTGATGTTTATAAACTAAGACCTTGATATGGAGTGGGGTGTTATGTGAATGATTCAAAGAGACATCATCATGTTTAGAAAAAGATATGTTGTATGGCATCATCATATGGGCCACCATGACTTGGAATCGATCAATATCCAGATCATTTGGAATGTTTGTTTCGACAAGAGCTTGCTCCAAGATATCCTTGTGTTTTGGTGAAAGTTTGAGCAACTCAAGTATAGATATCTGAGCGAGTGTTCTTCGTAGTTGGTCAACCAAGCTATATTGAGTCTTGGGGAGAGTTTTTGATGTTGATGTGTTCCCCTTCAAGACATATTTATGCACTCTTGTTGTCACATTTATCGACGCATATTCTTGTTTATCTTTAATTTTTATGACACTCACTTGATTGTCATATGCCGATATGTGATTGATCGTGTTTTTGTATATGTGATTAATATGAGCTCCTTTGGTGTTGTTTTATGTTGATGCTCCTCCATTGTCGTAATTGGGAAGAGGATTTTTGAATGCTTCATGGTCACCATTGGTTTTATGACCATCGACTGTTAAATCTCCCTTATCTATCATGTCTTGAACTATGTTCTTCAACCTCATGAAATCATTTGTGTTGTGCCCCTTGTTTCTATGATAATCACAATAATGTGCCATTCCACCATGGTGGTTTGACTTGGGGTAGAAATTTGCTTGTGGCTGGCAATGTTATGATCTTATTTGCCAATAGTTCATGAAATGTTGAATCCAAGGTTTGTCTTAATGGTGTGTATATTCATCGATACAGGAGAGTATTAGTGTTGCCTCTTTGGTTTGTGTTGTTCCCTTGGTTGTTGTTGTTGTTTCTTTTGTGATTCTTGTTGTTGTTTGACGTTGAATCTCCTTGGTTAGTATTTTGTTGATAAGTGTTAGCGTCTTGATTAGCACTTCTTTGATCAGTATTGGATGGTGGGTTGCTTGATAAAGTAAACACTGGTTGTTTAGACTTTACATTGTTGGCATCGATTACCCCATCATTAACAATGTTTTTGTTCCTTGTCCAAAATTTGGACTTGTCTGAGTTTTTGTTATTGTGTTAATTGTTAGAGGTGTTATTGTTTGATGAACTAACACCTTCTTTAAAGAACTTCAAGGTTCCTTTCTTGATGGAAGCTTCCTCTACTTGGATACCATTCTCTATTAATTTTGCAAAAGATGGTATACATTGTAGTTTGAAATGATAACTCATTTCACTATTCAGATTGTCTATGAAGATTTCCATCTTTTACTTTTTAGGCACATCTCATGGATATCTTGCGACCATGCACCTCCATCATTGTAGAAATACCATGAATGTTTCATTGTTCTTTTGTTTTGTATTGCACACATCAATCATGGTGATCGCGTGTTGGATATTATAGGAGTATTGTGTTATGAATTTATTCACCAACTCATCAAATGATCTGATGGGAGGTGTGAATTTTGACAACCACTCCATTGTTTGCCCTCCCAAACATCTTGGGAATAATCTCATTAAGTATGTGTCATTGTGAGAAAACTCCAAGCTCATAGTACAAAATTCTCAAACATGATCACGGGGATCACTCTTACCATCATATTTGTCATACTTTGGTATATTTGAATTTGTGGGAAAAGGTACCATGTTCAATCTCCTATCAAAAGGATAAGGACAAATTTCGTCCAATGAGTATCGTATTGTGGTTCCTTGTTGCATGTCCTACATTTGTCTTTGAAGTGTTTGGAGTTGTTGTGTAAGAATATCTAGGGGTGCATTTGTCCTTTGATGGGGAGCTTCCCCTCGTTCATTAAGATTGTCCCGATTGGGGGTATTGTCTTGTTCATGAGTGTTATCTTGTTCATGGGTGTGATCTCGATTGTGTATGTTTTCTTGATCATGTGCTTCCTCTTCTCTCAATTGTTCTTGATTGTAAGCATATTTTCTCGCTCTTGTTCATGAAATTCTCTCATCTGTATTCCTTAATTTTTCTATGTCAAAATCCTCAGGAATATTGAGTCCTTTACTAGTTAGCATGAGTAGATATTTTTTCTTACCATCTTCTATGAGCCTTTCTACGAGTTTTTGGAAAGCCGCATTCTCTTGACATTCTTGGAGAATCTCTTTGGTGATCTATGTTTCTCCCATATTTGCATATTCATCAAAAGGATTGCACAATCTACGACTCATGCTTGATTCTGGTTGTGATTCCTTCTTTTTGTTTCTCTGAGATCGAGTGATAGTGGACATTAATATATCTCTATAGTAGTGAATTCTTCTTCTTCTATTTGGGTTCTTGGGGGAGTTGGTGGTTCAGGTCGAGCTTTATTGTAAGTGATAAGAAACTATGGAAACAAGGCGGCGTTAATCCTTCCTCCCCTATTAAGGTGTTGGTTGAATTCTTCTTTCTAAACGTAAGCCCTACTTCTCAAAGGTTTTTTGTCAAATTCGTTGGTATTTCCTTGGATATACAACCATATATGACACAAGAATGTGCGATGTGATGTAAAGAGTTGATGGTTGATATAGAGAAATTTAATCCTCTTGATAAGTGACTTAGAATTAGGTTGTCTCTTCTTCAACTTAGTCTTTTGATGAAGACTTCTTCTTCTCAAAATGTGGGGAGTGTTCATAAAATGATCAATGTTGATGTTGATGTTGGATATGGATACTTTTATTTGGATACTTAAGTCTACATGTCAAGTAGAATTTTATTTTGATTCACTTCTATGATAAAGTGTGTCAAATGATATGAGTCAAGTTTCACGATGTAGAAACTTAATTTGACAACTTGAGAACCTAACTAGGTATTTGTTTTGATAGGATTTGTTGGATGGTGGAACCTTTGATCACTGTTTTGATACTCCTCAACTTTGTTGGATGAAATTTTATCCTAAGATAGTTGAAGATTTGATATCTCTTTCTAAGGGTTCTTATTTGGATTTGGAAATTATCTTTTCTCTAAGGTTTTCTCTTTGCGCTTTGTTTTGAACTGATTTATTGTAGCAGTTGATTTGCAAGATGTTTTAATGTTCATGACAAGAAGACATAGCACACACGAAAACAATGATCATCCCTATGCTAAACATTGAGTGTATGTTTTGGTGAGGATGTTTTCAAATCCCCGATGTTATCACTAGTTTGATTTACAACAAAGGACACATCAGATAGACACTTTATTCAAAGGTCATCAACAATATCATAGCCCACTAGTCTCGATACTCCGTCATCTCAAACAACCTTCTCGCCCCCTAAAGGGTGCCCATTTTTTTGCCTTTTCCATTAATTAACCCAAAGTGAATTGCTTCGCAGTTGAGTAGTTATCTTGGGAGATATATGGTGAGTGATCTTGGGGGCAGATTCTTCCCCACCCTTGCAATATGATATTGCTAATGTATGGCAACTGACTCAGTTCAAGGCTTCTAATGCTAAGGTTCGTAGTAAGGATTTTGTTCGGCACGAAAAATGATAAACTCAATTAAGAGGATTCTCAACCTTTAGAACAAAGGCTTTTCACATCACAAGGATACTAGGGGAAGGCTATCAAATAGATACTTCTGCTGGAGGGGATTTTCATCATCCTCCACATTTGATTATAGTGGGTTGGTAAAATTGGCGATAAAGTCATTCCCCACTTGGGTCGTACCCTTCATATTAGCCTTTTCAAGAGTTCAAGAAGGCAGGCCCTCTAAAGGATTTAATACTTGAAAGTAAATAAAGAAATGAAAAAGTGGATTTGGCTTTTTGATCACCCAATTAAGGGGAGAGCATATACCTACCACTTAAGACAAAGTAAACAAAGTTCTTTTTAACTTTCCAAATCAATGATTTGCTAAGTCCTATTTTGGAGATGTTTCTCCAACAAGCATGGTTTTTATTTTATCCCACAAACCAATTTGTTGTCTAACTAGGAACTGAAATCCTGGTCAATAAAATGAAAGCATGTTTTTCTTGAAAGTTAATTGCTTGGAAAATTGAAAATTTGTGGCTTGTTCTTTTTATCTCTTTGCAAGAAATTGAAAATTTGTTGTTTCTTTTTAAGCCCAAATTTGAAGTATGAATACTAACTTGCAAGAAAGCAAAGTGTGATTTTGTGGTTCTTTTTACCTGGCAATGAAGTTCTTTTTAAGCCCAAAATTGAGGTGTGAAGTTATTTTTATACCAATAGGAAGATGAGTTCTTTTTAACCAACTTAAAAAGAAAAGTTAGAAAAGAAACTACTAAATCCTATCCTAACTCCTTCAAATTTGCAAGGAAACTGTTAGCAAAATCCAAAAAACCTCAAGTGAGCTTCTACAAGACTAATTATTTTCAACACTGGATTACAAATTTCTACCTCTGTTACATATGCGCAAAAATAGAGATTATATGCATGAAAACATAGCTTAAATGCGCTACCAAAATAGTTAAATGCGCTACCAAAATAGTTAAATGTGCTACATAAGTAGCTAAATGTGCAATAAGAACAATTTAATGCATGACGAAAACAATTTAACACGCAATAAAGACAGCTAAATGCACGATAACAAAGGTTGTATGCATTGTAAGATCTGTTGTATGCACGAAAAGAACCATCGTATGCACGAAAGAACCATCGTATGTGTGAAAATAACCGTCATATGCATTATTCTACATTTAAACCTGTAGGCGTGAATCCTGTGGAAAAATATTAGAAATGTCTAAAACAAATGGGGTTTGAGCCCCATGGTGGGCACTAGAATGTGAGCTCAGATTGCGGTACCTGCATGAGAGTGGCAAACAACACAAACACACCAATGGGACATTATGTTAGAGATCAAAATCATTAGAATAACAAATGAAGTAAAGATCTTAAGCTCGTCTCATTGTTCTCTATCTCCAAGGATCCTTCAAATCAAGGTGGCTCTCAGCTTGGAAGAGCACTTGACCTATAGGATGACAATCAAAAGAATGAGGGATATATGATGATTCTAAGATCAAAATGGAAATGCAACTAAGATATTAGTGATAATTTAGATATGAAACTAGATGATGGTAGGATGAAAGATATTGATATGAAGCTAAAACTAGCATGAAAATGGTATTAAAATGACATTAAACTAGCATACAGATGAAGCTAACATGATATTGCTAAATGATATGCAAAACTAAATGATCTAATTACTATTATTAAAGAAAGGTTAATAATGCTTGATGAAATGAGACTATAAGTTTGATGCACAAAGACTTGGATTTTTTAAAATGAAGAATGAGAGCTCTATTTATAGGGAAAATAGGGCAATGGAGGGTTAAGATTGAATAATCTTAACAAGGGCTAGGATTGAAAGTTAATCAATCTATGTTTACAATTTTTACCAATAAAATGGTGACAATTATCAACAAGAGGTGGCTTGAGAGGAGATGTAAGAGGCATTAAATGCTTGAGAAGATATGAAGATTACCTTAGGAGGAAGGGTTAAGGTTAGGTTAGAGTTATCCATTGGATAAAGCTTTTACCCAAGGGGTAAACTCTTGTGCAAGGGTTAATAGGATAACTAGGGTCAAAGCCATAAGTGCTTGATGAGACCCTTGGGTTAGATGAGGTTTAAGTTAGAGAGAAAGTCTATAACCATGTGGGAAGGGTTGAGTTAACCATTAATGGTTTGGAAGACTTTAAAGGTTAACTTGTTGAGGACATAAAGCCTTTAATGCATTTCAAAGACTTTGAGACATTTTTGAGAAGTGACTTCTCTTAAGGAATGTGCAAATGTTTAAGAGATGGATTAGGTTAATTAAGATAAGATTAGAAGAATGTAGAAGGCTCTAGAAGAGGTTTAGGAGGCAAGTGGGAGATGTAGGATTTTGCAAGTGGGTGGGGGAAAAGAATTTAGTTAAAATAAAATTTATTTATTTTAATTTTGGTTGCAACTTGCATTTGTAGGATTTAAATAAATATTGATTTATTTAAATGTGATTTTTAATTTTGCAAGTGGGTGGTTTTAATTAAATGTAAATTTAATTAAATGGGCTAGGGAGATTTAGTTAAATATAAATTTAATAAAAAATGGTTAGAAGGGGGATTTTAATTAAATAAAATGGCTAGAAGGGGGATTTAATTAAATGTGAATTTAATTAAAAATGGCTTAGATAGAAAAAGGGGAATATTAATCAAATCTTGAATTTGATTAATGGGCTAATTTAGAGAAATAGGGATATTAATTAAATCCTAATTTAATTAATTGGAAGAATTAAGGATAATTAAATGAATAAAAATCACTTAATTTATTGTTCAACTTTTAGGTGTCTACAGAACTGTTTTATAGGACAACTCGAAGAAATGTGATCTTGTTAAATGCAATAGTTGCAAGGCATCCCAACTGCAAAATGCATCTGTGGAAAAGGGTTTCTAAACTTTCAATGAATATAATTGGTTGTTATAAAGATAGACTTTGTAATTTTTACTAGAATCCTCCTTGCTTGTGACAAAAAAGGGATTTTTCGAATGGGGTATGAACATCCACCATAGAAAGAAATTTTGTCACATATTGTAGCTGAAACTACCCTCATAGACATGTATGCAACATGTGGAAGCATATGAAATGCACTTGAATTGTTTGACAACATACCCCATAAAAATGCACTCTCATGAAATGCCATGATTGCAGGATAAAAATAATAAGTGTGTGCTTCTTTCCATTCTTTTTAAAAGTATATGTATTACATCTTCCATCATGAATTGCTTTCCTATCAAACCGTCAAGGCCTACCTAAAAGAACATGATAAACATCCATTGGCATATCATCACATATTACCTGGTCTTTATAACTCTTTATATGAAACTCCACTTGGCACTTTTTTTACCAATACTTGATGTCCTTTTTGCAACCAAGACACCTTATATGTAGTTGGATTTGTTGTCTTTTTCAAATATATTTTATCAACAATCTCAATAGATACAAAGTTGTTAGTACTTCCACTATCAATAATAACTTTACAACATTTACCTTTACTCTTGCAAGTAGTTCTAAACAATGCTTTCCTTTGAGTAGGCTCATAGATCTCTTTGTTTGGCTTTAGCAAGACTCGTTTCATGATTAATGACTCTCCAACCTTGGGTACATCTCTATGAGAAGGTGATTTTACACTCTCCTCCTTAGCTTGAGAAATATGTGCACTTCTCTAGCTTGTGGTAGGATTCTCTAAACACTCATAAGATCTATGATCATATTTATTACATTTAAAATATTTGCCAAAAAATTCTCTACCTCTACCTCCTTAATAAGGCCTTTGTTCCTAGTGATGTGAGTTGTTGACTTCTTCTTTTTGAGCTTTTCACTAACCTATACCACTTTGTGGTCCTCTTCCTCCAAAACTTCTACTTTTCCCTCTTGAGCTTTGTGCTTCTTTTTTAGATAGTTTCTCCTCTACTCTGAGAGCATATCGATATGCTTCTTCCATAGTTATTTGGCACAAAAGGTTGATTTCATCTTAAATATTGTATCTCAATCCATTGAGATATTGAGCTACTTTCTCAAGATCTTTTTCTTTATGACCAACTCTAATGGTCAACCTATTAAATACTTCAATATAATCCTTAACTGACATTCATTTTGTTTGAGATTTTTCACTTTCATTAAAAGGATAAGTTGATAATCTTTAGGTATGAACTTACCTTTTCGTTTATCCACCATCCTATCCCATCTCTTGATCTTGGACTTTCCTTTTTGTCTCCTTTCATCTTGAACCCCATCCCACCAAAGAGATGCATGACCCTTCAATTGGGTTACTACAAATTTCACCTTCTTGTCATCAACAATATTATCATACTCAAAATATTTGTTCATTGCACTGATCTAATTGATCAACTTCTTAGCATACAAGCTACCTTCATACATGGGTACCTCTAATTTTGGTTTGGAACTTGCTCCCATAATTTCTCTAATGGTTCTTGTTTTGAATCCTTCTACCTCAAGCTCTGCTTATACTTCTTGAGGTTCTTCATCTCTATTACTAACATCTTCCATGTCAATACCTCCTCTTTGTGCAAGTTCCATAGCCTACAATCATGCTTGATTAATGCACCTCATCTCTAGAATTTCTGAATTCGTATCTAGCCTTCCTTAATCTCATCCTCTTCCATAGACTTTGAATGCTATCTCTTTGTAGAGAAATTTTTTCTCACCTACGGGACCTATTTTGTTTTCAGATACCAATAATGGTATAAGATTGAAAAATAGTCTTCTTCTCAAACTAATTTTGATTACAATCTCTAAACAATACCTCACCTCTTCCCTTTTATACACAAAGATCAAAAATTGCAAGTGTGGGCACACCATCACCAATTATCAAATACAAAGATCAAATAATATGCTATTATTTATTCCAATATAGAAATTTTATACATATTACTCATTTACACATGAACTTTCCCTACTTTCATGTTAAACATGATGCCTCATTTTATACACCTAATTATGCCCAAAACCAATCCGTTTGAATCCTCCCTCATTTAGGAAAATTCAAAATACTTATTTTAAAGCACTAATTATATGCTAAATTAAATAGATTTATTTATAACGATTATTTAGAGTTTATGAACAACAAATTCCTCCAAGATTTAGAAATATCTAGAATTATTTTAATAATGTACCTACATCAAAGTTAAATTTGATTAATTATCCCACTAGATGGTTGTAAAATCATAAAAAATATTTTGTAGAATATTGTTTTAAAAAATATAAGCTATTTATTCAAGATTATTTTAACATATACAATTTTATTCATCTTCAAATTTGTATGTAGAAGTCTAGCTTATGTCTAGGGTTTGAAGGTGTAGCCTTTAATGACAATTCCATTAAGTTTTTTTCGAGTGGATTTTAATTATTACATCCTTTTTGTGCTTGAAATTTGACACTTTGTCACCTGGTTGGATATAGGAACCCATCTACTTCATGTTCGACCTCCCATTGACAACACAAAAGATAAATCAAAATTAACTTCATTTCACATTATGTTTTAGTTAGTATTTCTCACTAACATGTCTAGGTGTGCATTACAACATTAGGGTTTATCATGAAATTTTCCTTAAGCACGTAATGTGGTAGTTCATCTTCTTTATAAAGGTGTAAAACTTGTAAGGAACCTAAGCTAGCAAAATAAATTCCTACATTAATCTTGAGAGGAGGGTTATTTTACAATATTAACAAAAATTGAACAAAAATAAGCATAAATATCCTTCATACCACAACACAATGATTTATGTAGGAAAATCCCTTTTTAAAGAAAAGGCCTACCTTCCAAAGTTTGCCCAACATATTATTCAAATACCATAAAGATTATAATATATCTGTAGAGAAAACTTTAATAGGAGTATCACCAACTAGAGATCTGGAGACAACTCAACATCTATAATATTCTCACACACAACCTCCATCTCAAAAACCTAATATATAGGAGATGTGATATATGAAACCATCAAATAGTGTTAACAGAACCCTGAACTAAAATCACCCAAAAAAGTGACACCTAACTTATCTCTAATCAAAGATGTCCTATGATGTGTCAAAACACACATCAACAAATGTAACTCCCCCTTACAACTCTTTTCTCTAGCCAACACATTTTTACATTTTCCAATTCAAGTGTCCCAACTTTCAAAGGCCATAACTTTCAATTTGGGAGTTTGCTTGATGAATTGTTTGAATTGTCGAAAAGCTTATGAAGTTCTCTATTGAGTTATAACCTAAGTAATCAACTGTGACCACTTTTAAGCCCACTTCTAAGAGCCTTAAAATTTAGTTTGAGTTTTAGAAAATAAAAAAGTTTTATATATTTAAATCCAAACATGATCTTTGGTAGAAAAATTATTGGCATGTGCATAGGAAATTTTGTAGCTTTAAGAAAAGTTTTGAACCAATCTATGCTCAAATATAGGCTTACAATAAACAAAAACCTTATTGTAATTGCAAGGTTGAGACACCTTTTTCTTAACAAAACCTTGTATAGTCAAACCAACATATATATACAAAATGACAACCTAATAAGAGTATGCTTGTATTAGGTATCATTTATGTCAAGATATATATTCATTACCTATGGTTGTATCTAAACTAACATGCCTATATTTTATAAAATTTATGTAAAATACGTTGAGAGATATCATTTGAAAATATAATTGTCTTACCAATGGATCTACTTGCATATAATAGAGTTGTCTATATTTTATTCAATACATATCTTCATAGATAGATAGTGAGACAAAAATGTATACCCAAACACTTAGCTAACAACTATGACCATGATGATATCAATTTTAAATAAATAAAAGTTGCATCTTTTGCATTATTAACTTAATTGCAATATGAATATATTTTACTCCAAATAGATCTAATTATTAAAAGAAAACACAAACATAAAATGCATATTAAAACAATATAATAATATTTAATATTAAATAATTAATCAACGTAAATCAAATTTTACTAAAGATGAATATTGTTAAATTAAAAGATAGTATTACAAACATAAACAATAATAATATCTCAAGTATAGAGTTACAAATTATTATTATTGTTTATGTTTGTAATGTTATCTTTTGATTCAAAAATTAATAATAATAATTTGTAACTTTTTGTGGCTATTTTACATAGAAAATTAAAGTATAGGTATGCCACGCTGAGAGATATCAACAATCTATGTAAAACATGTCAAGAGATATTCAAAAAATCTATGTAAAACACACCAAAAGATATCAAACTTTAAAATATTTGAGATTCATAAATATGAATGAATAATTTTATCTATTATTTAAAATGACAAAGAAGGCAATTTTTATTTTTGATATTAAAAGCAACATAACAAGGGTGTTGCCCCTGCAACATCCACAACCTAAAGGCATCCAAAAACAACAACAAAACCAACAAATAGCCAATAATAACTATAGTCACAATAGTTTGAAAGCAGTAAGCATAAGTAACTAGAGAATAACTAGAGTCCAGAATATCTAGTAATATAAAACATATTCTAATAACCTAATAAAATTATTTGACAAGCCAAGCTCCAATAAACAAAAACAACAAAAAAGGAGGCCCCTATGACACTAAGCATTACTAGTCTTCTTGACACCCTGGCTCGCTTGCAACAAGGCATTGTTCCAACTCTCGGTTAGGAACTTAAAAATCTCCTTGCAAATGCCATCCTCACCCACATCATCACCAAGCACCTTGTCCTGCATTAAACACGGTGAGGTCACTGAATTGTGCATAACCCAAAGGTTGAATTTAGATAGGTTTTCCATCTTCATTTCCAAATCCAAGATTTTGTCCTTCAACCTACATTGTTCCTCCCACATTTCCTTCATCTCTTTGTAGACCCTTTGACATCCCATGCAACTCTCACCTGCGACATTCATCTTCACATCCTCCTCCATGGCAACCTCTTCCATTCTTTCATCCCCATTTGGGTTCCCTTGTTCAACCCAACTAAAATTTACCGACTTCTCTGGGTTCTCATCCAAATTCTCCCCACCACCATCAACATTCCCCTGATCCTCTTTTCCATCGTACTCCTTCCACTGTTCTCCTTCCTCATTTTACGAACCATAATCAACAAGCTTTAATCTTTTACCCTTCCCAGAATCTCGAGAGGAAAATCTATTCGTCCTTCTTCTACCTTCATTCCTACTGCTAAATATATCTTTTATTGTATATATTATATTTAACTAAAATAAATATTGTTCAATTATGACGTTAAAATTAAATTGCAACATTCAATCTTCATAGTTTAGGCTCTATGTTTAGTACAAAGTTTAATCATCAAAATTTATGGAGTTTGAATAATTTAAATTTTTTTGGAAGAGTTTTGAACTGTCTAAACTCGATGAATTGTTTTAAATCCATAACAAAAAATTAAAATGAATTCATTGAATGCCTATTTAAATAGATAAAAAAACACATTTGAATTTTTTTTGTATAATAATTTTTCGTGTAAATATCCGTTAGAATTTGTGAAATATATTTCTTTATGTATAGTACTTATTTAAATGATTCAAATTATTCATAATTACAAGAATTTTATTGTTAAAAATATTTTTATTGTATACATGTTGCATTTAACTGAAACATATATTATTGAATTTACCATAATCCATTATTCTCAAAACAACATCTCTCAATTATTAGATAAAAACAAATAACTATTTTAGTAACTCTTCCACTATTATGTTCTAAATTTTTTTCATTACACAACCATTCAATCTATGAATTTATCTTCTTCCTTCTAATTGATGAATCGACTCTTATTAGTGAAATAAAAGTATTTTATGGGTGAAAGCACAAAGCTACGTCGCACTTGAGGCCAACCAAATAGTTTTAGCCGAAAAGGTTTTGGGCGAAATAGGTTTTGGCCGAAATAGGTTTGACCGAAACTATTCGGTAGGCATGTGGCACCCAAAGGCACACGCGTGGCACTTAATGGCACATAGGTTTCGACTGAAATGATTTCAAATGGATATGAATCATGTATAAGTATTCACACCTTATTTCAAAAGCATATTTTAAATGGTTTTGACCGAACCTAGTTTGATCGAACCTGTTTGTGTGTCATGTGATGTGGCAGCCAAATCACCATTTTCTCTGCAATTCTAAAATTTTCCACTTCTGTTGTATTTTTCTTCAAGCTGAATATTTTTTTATAAAAATTGAAAAATATCCTTTTGTAGAGCTCCAAGTCAAGAATCTAAACATATAATTTTTTAAATGTTTTGATTAACTTTAATATGTTTTATTTTTTAAATATTGCAAGTAGGTTTTTTAAGTTCGAGAAGAGGTTGATTTGAAATTTTAAAAAATATATTAAATGATAGGTTGATTTTATATTAAAAAAATATATTAAATGATATTAAAAAATTTACAAAATATATTTTTCACTAAATGAGAAAATATTTTCTAAAAGGGTGTAATTTATTTTTTGATAATGACAAATTAATAGACAAAAGGTGACGTCGAATGAAAACTATCAAATTCAACTATATTGGACTTAAAAATATTATTACGAGAAAAATATACATCAAACTTTAATTTTTCTTTTTTTAGCACTACATATATGTGTCATCTATCTGGAAAATTAAAATCAAGGAAAAATAAGTTTGTTATGTTTTTTTTTTGGTGACGCGGACTAGAACCCCTGATTTTTTAGTATTTTTTAGCAATAAAAAATATGTCGTTGAATACATTAAAAATATCATTTTTTTTTTAAATTTAAAAAATAACAAACATAAACTTCATTAATATTTCTGCATTTCATCAGCTTACATCATTTTTGAAATTCAATTTAGAAATGTTAATGTTGTCAAAGTTAAACAGTTTTAGTTGTGTTGGCCACTTCCTTTATAAAAGTGTGACATAGGTTTGTGCTTTTATCCTTTAAATAGATTTGCATATTATCAAATTTCATAACCGTAAGAGTTTTTTTCTAGCAATGCCATTCAACAATTTGATTGATGAACATAAATATGCACTTGGCTTCTCATTTGAAATTAGACTCTAGATAAATATGACCAGTAATTTTGTACATCTAAATTATAGGAAAAAGAGATAGAATGTAGCGAAGGAATATTGAAATCTTCCCACATTAAAGTGGACCTACAAAAGGAGGATTGCATGGCCTAATGGAAGCTTTGTGAGAAACAAATTTAAGGTCACAAAAGCATGGACTGTCAATATTAATAATATTGTTGGAACATATGAGACATAAAATTTGAGCACACAAATAAAATAAACCTCACATATTCTTCTAATACAATGTCAAATTAAAGCTAAAAAATATAACCAATTAATATTTGAGGGTGATTTTTGAATGAAATTTACGTAGCTTTTGCGCATTTATTGTTGTGATTTAATTACGCAATAGAAATTTTTATAGCTTATTCTTAAGTTCAAATGCAAGGTCGAAGGAAACTTGAGGAAGAGAACATAATGAATTAAAGATATCAAGATTTCTCAACCTATACTTAATTAGCTTCCCAAAATTTTGAACCAATCTATGCTCTAATATAAACTTACAATAAATGGTAACCTGTGCTTTGTAATTGCAAGGCTGAGACACCTTTTTCTTAACAAAACTATGTATTGTCAAGCCAACATATACATACAAAATAACAACCTAATAAGAGTATACTTTTATTAGGTATGACTCGTGTCAAGATATATATTCATTACCTATGGCTATATCTAAATTAACACATCTAAGAAGCTACCTTGGCTTAGTAGATCTTAAAGTTGAAGAAAGTCTTAAACCCACCTTGGTAAGTTGGCTCATTGTTGTCCAACTTGATTGTAAGTTTGAGATCTTTATCTTGACTTTGACAATATTGGTGTTTCGGAGAAGACCTTGGTGATTCACTAATTTTAAGTTGAATTGATATTTTGGCACAACTAAGTAGATGAAGTCCTTGGTTGATATAAATAAAAGATTTTTTTTGAAAAGAAAAGTTTCTCTTGATTAGACAACTCCATGCAAGATCAAATATAAAACAAGCTTGGACGTTCGATAATAAAAAATAGAAAGAGGAAGGCAAGATAGTGATTGACAAAGGAAAGAAGATGTTTCAATTTAAGGTCCAAAGACATCAAGCCACATGGAGAGCTAAAAAAATTGGTAATTCACTTATGTTAAAAATTTAAGATACATCTAATTAGTAGGTACATTGAGTAGTGAAGGTACAAATTCACCAACTTAAGAATTCAACATCAATATACTTGTAATGGTTTAGCTACTAACATGGTTAGAATACATAGAAGATTTTATAGGCCTAAATATGAGATACAAGAATGATGCCCTTAAAAATAGAATAAATAAGGATACATCCTATTATGTCATGCAAGATTTTGGCATAAGAAATCACAATTATGAAATACTTATTTTTGTTTAATGTTCTAGTTCTCCCAATATGCCATAGCGAAGAAATTGAACATGATACACCATTCCATAATGTTAGTAAACAAACACATTCAAATGATGATTTGAGGGAAAGAGAACTAGATCAACATATAGTCTTTCTTGACCATCTTAGATAAAGATAACATCAAATTTAGGCCCAACTTTAAATACAACAAACTAAACTTGCTCAAAATAGCCAATAGTTAAACTAAAATCAGAACAGTGCTTTGCATATTCAGAACTAGATACATAACAAGTAACATAATCGATACCACAATAATAGACAAAAATAATAGTTCCCCTAATCTAATAAAAACTCAAAGATCCTCCCCAATTACATAGCCATTAGAAATGGAAAGAGAGGTAACTGGAGTTTTATGGCATCCAAAACTATCCTAATCTAATACCAAATGACATTAGAGAAAAAAGTACCAACATTCCAAGGCAATAATGATATCATTGGAGAAGAACACCTTAGATCCTTCATTAATGTTACTAATGGATATAAGATAAAGGATGAAGCTATTTGTGTAGTCATTGAAATAGAGTACTAAAGAATGGTACAAGATCCTTCTAGACAGAAACATAGGTTTATTGGATGGGTTTATGAGAGCTTTCAGATTGTAGTATGGAGAAATTAAGTCAATCCTAAGTTTACAATCCATTAGTTGACCACCATAAAGAAAAGAACAAATGAAATAGCTATTGATCACTTTAATAACAAGTTGTGATGACAATGGGAAAAGAGTAGGTTATTTAAGGTCAAATTGATCAATATTTTTGGTCCAATCTTGTGAGGTATTTGATGCAAAGTTGGGATATTACCTTTGGGATAAGAACCATAAAACATTAAGGGGAGATTAGGCCATGGAAATTAAGATTGAGAATAATAAGAAGGCTTTTGATAAAAATGTTAAGAGACGTAATGTGAAGCTCTTAAGTTCTGATGCAATCCCTTTGAAAGAAAGCCCCTCACAACTAAAGATAAACTTGGTCTTGATTTAATAGGGGAAAATAACTATCTCTCATATAAGGTTGCAAGAAATGAAAAAGGATCTTGCCACACACTTCAATGAAGGTCAAATGTTGCGTAATGGGTCCTATAATCATGGCTAGCCAGAATACAATGAAAAGCAAATAGTTTATAGACAAGAAAATAAAGGACACCAATAAAGACATACTCATAATCCCTTGAGGAAGGATCATATGAATCTCCAAGAGGATCCATTCTAGTGTACAATATATTCTACTTTCCTCATAATATAGTGAAGTGTGTTATTACAACAACAATCTAGAAGAGAGAGAGATCTCAAGTGAATATGGTGTAGCTAAATGTTATGAAGATGATGATGTGGACTATCTTGATGCCTATCAAGAGGACATGATTTCTTTATATAAGATCAAAATAGCTATCATGTAAGTTCCAAGTAAATACCAATGTAGTAGATGCATAAATAACATTTACCTTCCAATGAGGATATGATTTATCATACCAATGTAGCTATCATGTAAGTTCCAAGTAAATACCAACTAATAAATAGGCAAGTGGTTGTCAAAGGTCACATTAGAAATGCTACTGCACATGATACATTTGTTGCACATACTAACAAAAGAAAAGATAACTTGAAAGATAATGCTTAGAGAAATAAGAATATATGATTGCAAAAAGGTCACAACCAAAGAAAAAATAGTTTACTTTTGCCACCTAAATTAATATTTTATTCAAAAATTGGGCTCTTATTTGCCAAATTGATTAAAAACAAGAACGAGTTATGTATTCTCAATTGCCCATAACTTTATTTTATTCAAAATTTGGGTTCTTATTGGCTAAATTGATTAAAAACAAGAATGAGTTTTGTTTTTTCAATTCCCCATAACTTTATTTTAAATTTATATTTTAATAAAAAATAGCCAACCACTCTATTACTTAGGGTCAATTTTAGGCAAGCATTTTCATGAGGATTATGTCTAGGGGTAAATTCTTATTTAAGTATAGCTTGCTTTATCCCTAGATTTTATATATAGTTTCCTCTCTAATTTCAACAAATGTCTTTACTCAAATTATGATTGTATATCTTTGTGGAACTTAATACCAAGTCATCATTTTAGGATGCTAAAACCCCTCATTCTTGATTTTATTTCATGTCATCATAGTTCTATGAACTTCTTAGATAGTGTAAAACTTTTTTTCTTTGTGATTTTCTATCAATAGAAGTAACTTCTTATGTTGTTATTGGCACTCTACAACTCTCTTGGTCCCTTCATATTTTAATTGATGGTCAATCTTTTTTTTATATGTTTTCTTTAATATTTAATTATTTGGATAACTATTCTTGATTTACTTAATTCACTACTATAATGGCATATCCTAGACTTGTGGGATACACATTTTCTAAGTTTCCTCAAATTTAAGAATTATGAGCACACAAATATTATCATTTTCCTAGAATGTAATAAATTAATTATACTAGATAGTTTTCTCACTTTCTCATTAGATTATGAATCTTTTCTTCTTAAAACTAAAATCTATTTTTAAATTATTCTACATCAATTATCATTAATTTAATCTCATGAGTTCATATTGTATAAAATTTATTTAATTCATTAAAATTATATTTAATGTTATTTTTTAATTTATTAATACTTGTCGTTAGGCTAAGTAATATTACAACGAGTTTTCAATTTTATATTTAATTAGTTATTAAACAAATTTATTTAAACAAGATTTTTTTTAATTTTTAATTTTTTTTTAAAAATTAATCTTTTTGTTTTCTTAAAGTGTACATACAAAATTTTTATGTTTATAATTTATAAAAATGATTTTTTAGTGATATGATTGATTAAACCTATTTAGCTTTTATACACTTGATTGTAAAACAACAACACTCAATAGAATGAACACTTTTCTTTGCAATTTTTTTTTTTTTTTCCCCATAATTCTCACCATTTTTTTTCACATTAGAACTTTACAAACCCCTTGGACGTTATTGGTAGCTCCCTTAGTAAATGAAGTCATATAGTTATATGAGTACTTTTTTTTTAAGTTAAATTATATTTGATATAAAAATTATATGATTTATTTAGTTATGAATTATAAATAATAAATAATATAATAATTCGTAACTAAATCTTTATTATTTATTATATAATAATTCATAACTACATAAATAATATAATTTTAATATCAAATATATTTAACCTACTAATAGATATAGAATATATATTTTTTATTTTTAAATTCAAATAAATATTATATAATAATTTATACATTAGATAAGTATTATTTATTCTATAATTATATTATATTTAATTATTACCATTTAAAATTTATTTAATATTACATGAAAATTTGTAGATTAATTTAATATTTTTTAAATTGTAGAATAATCTTTATTTTACTTAAAGTTAAATTTGTAAAATCACATTGGCTATTTCTATTTTTAAATTAGGTAACTTCAAATCTTACATTTCATTTTAGTTTATTAATAGACTAATAATTAACTGATTCAAACAACCTTTATTTTTCAACATTAAACATAATAAAAATTAAAAAATTAAAACTTCAACCTTACATTTCATTTTGCTTGATTAATAAACTAATACTTAATTAATTCAAACAATCTTTATTTTTTAACATTAAAATATAATAAAAATAAAATAAAAATTAATAATAATAATTCTTTATCCTTTAGATTTACTACTTCTATTACAGTAACCATATACTCTCACTATATGACACTTATTTAATTAGCTATAAAGTTTAATCGTAGCAATTCTGGTTTAAAATTAAGGATCATAAAAAATTCTCTTACATTCCATTCGGAATTTTTAAAAGAAACTGTGTCAAATTTACTGTTCTTTCAAATTTTATCCTCATCCCACAAAGGAGCGTTTCCCAACGGCTCTCAAACTACAGCGATCCAGAGAATGTTTGTTATTTGTTATGTCACCGTTTAGAAAAAAGCAGATTTACCGTTGGGAAAAAAGCAGATTCTACCTCTTTTAAATGGGCGGATTA
Source organism: Cryptomeria japonica (assembly GCF_030272615.1). Taxonomy (NCBI): domain Eukaryota; kingdom Viridiplantae; phylum Streptophyta; class Pinopsida; order Cupressales; family Cupressaceae; genus Cryptomeria; species Cryptomeria japonica. The sequence continues at coordinate 495,302,071 of NC_081415.1, read as the reverse complement.
TTTGAGAAGCAGCGCAGACTGTTCTTTCTTTGTTTTTCTTTGTTTAATTTTAATGTGTTGTATGTTTTATTTGGCATGGCCATGCCTCTGTTTTGAGTTCTGCTTTTAAATTTTCGTTATGTGTTTTCAGTTTCTGATCTTTAATTCTTCTGTTTGTATTCCATCGTGTTTGAATTCTTTTATTTATTTATTTTTCTTGGTATTTTGTATATTTTCTTTCTGTAGGTGGTGATTTTTTAATGAGGTATGGAGGCAGGCAGCAGCAGCAAGGAGAACTGTACATTCGACCCAGTGGTTAATTGGAGATGTGGCCAGAAAATACTCAGTACATTTCTTACTCCCCCAATCTATTTGCTGTGTTTCCTTTTTTCGTTTTAGATGATTTATTTGTTCTAATTAATTGATGTACAAGGGAATTTGGTGTATATTGCAATATTAGCGATGATCTGTTTTAAGTTTTTTAACTATAGGTACATGGTAAGGATATTATCTGTTGAAGTTTGAGGTTTACATGTTACTGTAGTCAATTCTTTAGGATCAGATGCTCATCAGGCTCAAGAATGATTTTCACATCCTGTTTCAATTTCACATCTTAGATTCTGGTGGTGTCCCTACATCTGTTTGTTATCTAGATGATAGTCAAGATGCTCTATAATTACATATATAAATTCTTGGTCAGTATAAATAATTATGTCTGAAAAGTTATCAGAGTTTGTTGGATCCTCAATATAGAAATTATCTGCAGCCCTCTTTGCACTCTGAAACCTAACAACAGGGGCCCTAGTCATGCCATCTCTGAGAAGAATGCTTGTAACCCCACCACTCATAAAAATGGCCTTGCAATCTATGTTGGTGCTGGCTACCAGACAACCTTTAATGGTTGCCATGGGCACCATGTACTCAGACCCATTAACTAGCAAAGGCCCTGCCACACCCACAGGGACTTTTACATAACCCAGAGGCATCTCACATCACTGCCCAAGAATGGACTGATAATTAAATCCCTCCAAGGGCAACCCATCAAGGGATCTTCAAGGCAGTCCTCCTCACAGAGGCAGCTCTCTTGCAGTCCCCAAGGGAGGATTCAAGAGAATAGGATGCTACAGTACCATTACATACAGCAGCTGCAATGTTAGCATCCTCATTGTCACCAAGGGCAATTCCTTTGAGCTGGACCTCAGGTTTCCTAAAAACAATTTCTTCTTTGGCTGCCATCTCACAGGTTGTTGGAGGGGTGTTGAAATCTGCCTCCATGTTAAAATCATCCCAGGAGCCATCATTGCCTTTGCTAATGAAGTTTTGCACATAATCAATGCCAAAGAATCCAAGCAAATAAATTGAGGAAGACAACTGTGCTACATTGGCCACAAGTTCCCCAAAGTTGACAGCATGGGGTGTTGAGGCCTGATCTTCTCCCTCCATCTCGCGATCAGGCGATATGATGCAGCGAAGAAGAGCACAAAAAAGAACTTATTGGTGAGTCCCAAGGGAAGAAGCAGGGCATCAGATTCTAACATCACTGAATTTGAAATTCTCATTGGTGTTCTTCCTCTTTGAACCATCGCTACCACTGCCCATGTTTCTTGATATCACAGCAATAATTAACTTTTTCACCATTCTTAACCTCCAGCTTTGATTTCCTCAGCCCAGCAACAGCCATTGTACGGACTGTTTTCTGTGCTGTTGGGTGTTGATATATGCATTTGTTGCATCTATTTAATAATTTATAGAGGGATCGGGGGATCAAATGGTGGTGTCTCTACTAAACTTGTTACACTAGGGGAGGTCCATGTGAAAATTTATTTGCAGTTGCGCTGCAATGAATAAAATATTGGGTTACAGCACTGAATTTTTTTTGGGCATAAAAACTTTTGGGGTTGAAAGTAGTGACTACTGTTTTACAGAACTTAACAATTGGATAGGACCATGATTCTGCTTAATCTAATTTTCATCAATTCTTAACCTATAGAAGTGAGTTTGTGATCTTTCTCACACAAAGAGAGATTTCTTAATTATTTCTTTATCAAGTTGCCAATTTCTTACCAATAGCATTGTTAAACTGTCTATCACCAAGCTACTTGTTTTGCACAAATAATCTATAGATCATGCTTTATCCTGATTTTCTGGCAGTGAAATCTTGATTGGGTAATTGAAGTAAGATTCGTTTCAAATTTCAATGATTTAAATGAATGTTTGGAATGTTCTGTTTACCTGTCATTCAATATTGTTAGTTTCTTTGTCTATTTTTCTATTTATTTCTTTATCTATTATATGTCATCCTATTTTTGTTTGTCATCCTCTGTTTTTATTTCTCCTATGAGTTCAACTTTTATATGTTGTTATGTATTTTTCTTTTGCATTCTTATAATTTATGTGTAGATTTTTGTTTTTAAGTTTTATTAGATTTGTGTATTTATCTCTTTCTATGGGTGATGATTTTTCAATAGGGGATAGTATAAGCACTCGCAGTGATAAGGAGGAGGAGAAAAATAAGCACTGGCAATGATAAGGAGGGGGAGGGGAAAAGAAGCAGAATTACACATCACAACTATCAGGAATTACACCACACCATGTACCAACCTTTGAATTTGTATATCACAAGCACTCTTAGATTGAGTACTGAAATTTCCTTCTACAATCAGTTTTTAAATTCTTTCATTCATGTAGATTTATTTAATTCAAGGTTAAAACTTTTGAAAATAATCTACCATATTTACCTCTTCATTCACTTTATTTGGTTTGATTTAAAAATATTTTAAAAAAATAGATTATATAACTTACGAATTTATCATTTTCTTTATTTGAGTTTTCAATTGTCTGAAAACTTTTCTGCACCATTCCTACAGATATTATAAATTTTGATGAAAAATATTAAATAAAAATTTAGATTGGATAAATCATTGGACTTCTACAATTGCTGTCTTAATTCTTTTATAGTGTTGGTGCATAAGGCTTGGCATGATGACCTCGCACTTTACATTTCCTACTATGTTTTCTGCTATTAGCTGGTATCTTATAGTGAGCTGTAAAAGGCAGCATGATACTGTAGCCAGTGACATCCATATCAACAAATTTAGATAAGTATCATGTTTTCAATCTACTACTTTTTGGATGGAAGTACTTTTTGAGAGTCTCATTCATTAATGTTTGCAATCACATAAGTATAGACTACTTACCACAAGTGCATGTGAATTGCAGACAGCAAAGAATGGCAGCATCGACTCCCCACATAATTCTAGGATGAAGTCATTTCGTGCACCCATTCCAAATTCCATAGGGGATAATGCATAATCAATTTGAGACAAGATTTGTGGTTATTATCACAAAGCCATAGTTGTAGTTTTATGAAAACAAATTCAGGTAGTAGTTGTAGCTTTTATCATAAGGTTGAATTGAGGACATAGCTGTAGTTCTTAGTATGAAGTCAAACTGGCACCCTAGTTATTCTTATTATGAGGCATATGACAAAATTTGAAAATTGTTTTTATATTTTTAAGGAGAAAACTGTACACCCTTACACACTTGCACCTCTTGTTTTGTGTCAGTTTGTGCTAACAACTTAGTACATGTTCCTAGCACATTTTTGGAGTCTATTGATGCATGCACTGACCCAAAACCTATTTTCAGCACTCCGATATGCCTCATTAGATTTCTCAAAACACTTTGTTGCATAACCTGAAACATTCCCCATGCCAGAATGGATCACACTAGCAATTTTGTCCCCTCAACAGAATCACAGCTGCAATCTCACCACCTTTCCCAAATTTCAATATTCCAATTTCATGGGCAGCATTCTCAAATATGACTGTTGCCCATTGACAGCTGCACTAAACAATAAGGTTCAAATTTGGTGTCTAGGGCATGTATTGAACGGGATAATCCTTACTGACATTTTACAAATACCAACGCATCATTGATCACATTGAAAGGACAACACATTCACACATTTGTCTCTAACTCTGTAATATTTTGTAGGTTCACATTGACCTCTATGTCTACATCAGAACCAGTATCCAACTCCACAATCTCTTTCAATTTTCTTGTAACTTAGTTTGAGGTTTGCCTAAGGCACAAGGAAGTCTTGTACAATAACCCTTGCACAACAAACTCATGGTGCTCCTTAACAACATCATCTTCTTCCTTCCTTCAAATTCCAGTAGGCGAATAGTAGTACAAATAATGCAGATCAAATTTCACACAAAAAGGATTGTAAAAATCAAGATCATGCCACTAGACAAGATCACTGATATGATTTTGTTTTCAAACTCTCATCTTTTCATAGTCCAGTTTCAGAGTTCAATTTTAAAAGTTTCAAGGTACACACAATCACAACCCTATTATATATCAACACATTTTCAATTGCAATCCCGGTTAGCATACATTAGTCAATTTAACAGATATATCTCATATACCTAAAGTAATAATTGTGTTTAATCAACTTATTCCTTCGCTAGCATTTTAGATAGATATTTGTAGTGTGTGAGTTTATCTGAATACATAACTTACATGCTTATCCCTTTAGGTTTAGATCCCTAATTTTTATCATTATTTTTCAAGTTTTGCTCTTTGTGTTTCACTGAGGGTTATGCCCTTAGTTGAATGTAATCTTTCAGTGTTCCCTCCCACTTCTCATTGATATTTGTAGTGTGTGAGTTTATCTGAATACATAACTTACATGCTTATCCCTTTAGGTTTAGATCCCTAATTTTTATCATTATTTTCAAGTTTTGCTCTTTGTGTTTCACTGAGGGTTATGCCCTTAGTTGAATGTAATCTCTCAGTGTTCCCTCCCACTTCTCATTGATTGTATTTCATTATCAATCATTCACCATGGATTCCAGAAAGCCCTTGTCCTTGGCTTCCATTTCTACTTACGTCAAGGATCTTAATGTGTTTTCACAAGTTCATCAAACCCACCCTTCAGACTTTGAAGATCTCATTTACTTTTATGAAAATGAGGGTGCTCTGTGTTTCCTAGAGATACATTGGTTCAACTTGTTGTCAACTTTTTATACTTCGCAAAACTTGTTCATTTCCTTAAAGATTTTAGTTCATTTGTTCATGACATGCATAATAATCATATTTCATGCATGACATATGCTAATGATGCATTTAGTGATGATGATACTCCACCTTATTCAGCTACACATGATGCTAAATTGGAGATGCGGCCAGAAAACACTCAGTACATTTCTTACTCCCCCAATCTATTTGCTGTGTTTCCTTTTTTCGTTTTAGATGATTTATGTGTTCTAATTAATTGATGTACAAGGGAATTTGGTGTATATTGCAATCATAGCGATAATCTGTTTTAAGTTTTTTAACTATAGGTACATGGTAAGGATATTATCTGTTGAAGTTTGAGATTTTCATGTTACTGTAGTCAATTCTTTAGGATCAGATGCACATCAGGCTCAAGAATGATTTTCACATCCTCTTTCAATTTCACATCAATTTTCATAAAAAGTTAGATTCTGGTGGTGTCCCTACATCTCTTTGTTATCAATATGATAGTCAAGATGCTCTATAATTATATAAATAAATTCTTGATCAGTTTAAATAATTATGTCTGACAAGTTATCAGAGTTTGTGGGATCCTCAATATAGAACTTGTCTGCAACCCTCTTTGCACTCTGAAACCTAACAACAGGGGCCCTAGTCATGCCATCTCTGAGAGGAATGCTTGTAGCCCCACCACTCATAAAAATAGCCTTGCAACCTATGTTGGTGCTGGCCACCACACAACCTTCTGTGGTTGCCATGGGTACCATGTACTCAGACCCATTAACTAGCAAAGGCCCTGCCACACCCACAGGGACTTTTACATAACCCAGAGGCATCTCACAGCACTGCCCAAGAATGGACTGATAATTAAATCCCTCCAAGGGCAACCCATCAAGGGATCTCCCAGTCATGAGGTCCAAGGCAGTCCTCCTCACAGAGGCAGCTCTCTTGCAGTCCCCAAGGGAGGATTCAAGAGAATAGGATGCTATAGTACCATTACATACAGCAACTGCAATGTTTGCATCCTCATTGTCACCAAAGGGCAATTCCTTTGAGCTGGACCTCAGGTTTCCTAAAGACAATTTCTTCTTTGGCTGCCATCTCACAGGTTGTTGGAGGAGTGTTGAAATATGATGCAGCGAAGAAGAGCACAATAAAGAACTTATTGGTGAGTCCCAAGGGAAGAAGCAGGGCATCAGATGCTAACATCTTTGAATTGAAATTCTCATTGTTGTTCTTCCTCTTTGAACCATCGCTACCACTGCCCATTTTTCTTGATATCACAGCAATAATTAACTTTTTCACCATTCTTCATCTCCAGCTTTAATTTCCTCAGCCCAGCAACAGTCATCGTACGGACTGTTTTCTGTGCTGTTGGGTGTTGATATATGCATTTGTTGCATCTATCTAATAATTTATAGAGGGATCAGGGGATCAAATGGTGGTGTCTCTACTAAACTTGTTAGAGTAGGGGAGGTCCATGTGAAATTTATTTGTACTTGCGCTAGAATGAATAAAAAATATTGGGTTATAGCACTGATTTTTTTTTTTGACACGGGGTTGAAAGTAGTGACTACTGTTTTACAAAAAATAAAAAATTGGATAGGACCATGATTCTGCTTAATCTAATTTTCATCAATTCTAAACGTATAGAAGTGAGTTTGTGATCTTTCTCACACACAGATTTCTTAATTATTTCTTTATCTAGCTGCCAATTTCTTACCAATAGCATTGTTAAACTGTCTATCATCAAGCTTTACTTGTTTTGCATTAATAATCTATAGATCATGCTTTATTCTGATTTTCTGGCAGTGAAAGCTTGCTTGGGTAATTGAAGTAAGATTCATTTCAATGATTTAAATGAATGTTTGGAATGTTCTGTTTACCTGCCATTCAATATTGTTAGTTTCTTTGTGTATTTTTCTATTTATTTCTTTATTTATTATTTGTCATTTTATTTTTGTTTGTCATTCATCTGTTTTTATTTCTCCTGTGAGTTCCACTTTTTTATGTTGTTATGTATTGGCAATGATAAGGAGGAGGAGGAAAAAAGAAGCAGAATTACACATCACAACTATCAGGAATTACATCAGGTACCAACATTTGAATTTGTATATTACAAGCACCACTTAGATTGAGTACTGAAATTTCCTTCCACAATCATTTTTTAAATGCTTTCATTCATGTAGATTTATTTAATTCAAGGTTAAACTTTTGAAAATAATCTACCATATTTACCTCTTCATTCACTTAACTTAGTTTGATTGTAAATATTTTAAAAAGGTAGATTATATAACTTATTATTTCTTTGATTAATTGAATTTTGAATTATCTGAAAACCCAACCCTTCTGCACCATTCCTACAGATACTATAAATTTTGATGAAAAATAATAAATAAAAATTTAGATTGAATAAATCATAGGACTTCTACAATTGCTGTCTTAATTCTTTTATAATGGTTGTGCATAAGACTTGGCATGATGACCTTACACTTTACATTTCCTACCATGTTTTCTGTTCTTAGCTGGAATCTTATAGTGACCTGTAAAAGGTAGCATGATATTGTAGCCAGTGGCATCCACATCAACAAATTTAGATAAGAATAATGTTTTCAATCTACTACCTTTTTGGATGGAAGTACTTTTTGAGAGTCTCATACATTGATGTTTACAATCACATAATTCTACTTACCACAAGTACATTTGAATCGCAGACAGCAAAGAATGGCAGGATCGACTCCCCACATGATTCTAGGATGAAGTCATTTCATGCACCCATTCCAAATTCCATAGGGGATAATGCATAATCAATTTGAGACAAGATTTGTGGTTATTATCACAAAGCCATAGTTGTAGTTTTATGAGAACAAATTCAGGTCATAGTTATAGTTTTTATTATGAGGTTGAATTGAGGCCATAGCTGTAGTTCTTAGTATGAAGCCAAACTGGCACCCTAGTTATTCTTATTATGAGGTATGTGACAAAATTTGAAAATTGTATTTATTATTGTAAAGGAAAAAAATGCACACCCTTACACACTTGCACCTCTTGTTTTGTGTCAATTTGTGCTGACAACTTAGTACATGTTTCTGCTCTGGCACATGTTTTTGGAGTCTATTGGTGCATGCACTGACCAAAAACCCATTTCAGCACTCTGATATGCCTCATTAGACTTCTCAGCCCCATCCCAGAATGGATCACACCAGCAATTTTGTCCTCTAAACAGAATCACAGCTGCAATCTCACTACCTTTCCCAAATTTTAATATTCCAATCTCATGGCATGGAATAATCTTTACTGTCATTTTACAAATACAGACGCATCATTGATCGCATTGAAAGGACAACACATTCACACATTTGTCTCTAATTGTGTAATATTTTGTAGATTCACAGTGACCTCTATGTCTACATCAGAATCAGCATCCAACTCCACAATCTCTTTCACCTTTGTTGTAACTTAGTCTAAGGTTTGCCTAAGGCACAACCAAGTCTTATACAATAACACTTGCACAACAAACCCGTGGTGCTCCTTAACAACATCATCTTCTTCCTTCCTTGAAATTATAGCAGGCAAACAGGTCGTGCATATGCAGATCAAATTTCACACAAAAAAGGATTTCAAAAATCAAGATAATGCCACTAGACACTGTTGTGATTTTTCTTTCAAACTCTCATCTTTTCATAATCCAGTTCCAAAATTAAATTTTCAAAGTTGTCTCAGCATGTCATCAATTACGATTCACGTTTCAAGGTACACAATTTCATAATCCTATTATACTTCAGCACAGGCTTATTGCAATCCCAGTTAGCATACATTAGTCAATTCATCATATGCTTCTCCTATACCTATAGTGACAATTGTGTTTATTCAACTTATTCCTTTGCTAGCATTGTATTTCTTTATTAATCATTCACCATGAATTCCAGAAAGCCCTTGTCCTTGGCTTCCATTTCTACTTCAAGGATCTTAAGGGGTTTTCACAAGTTCATCAAACCCACCCTTCAGCCTTTGAAGATCTCATTTACTTTTATCAAAACGAGGGTGCTCTGTGTTTTCTAGAGATACATTGCTTGTCAACTTCGTAGAACTTGTTCATACCTTGAAGATTTTACTTCATTTATTCATGATAATGATGCATTTAGTGATGATGATACTCCGCCTTATTCAAGTACACATGATGTTACTTTGCTTAATTATAATGATACTCCACAAGTCGCCCATGGTTATAATGATGCATCTAGTGATGGTGATACTCCACCTTATTCAACTACACATGAATCCATTTTGTTTAATGATGCTAATATTCCTCACGTGGTCCATGATAGTCCTTCCTCTCTAACCCTTGGTTAATGGTATATTGATGATTTGGCACTTAGGGACACTCAAGTGATGAGCATTCTTTATCCTTTACTTCACATGATATTAGTGATGACTCCTTATTAAATGATAAACTGGCTCATTTTGTGGCTACTATCAGCAAAGACTTGATGCTTGATGGATTTAATGGTAATAAAGATGCCTCTATGCATGTCAAATCATTTCTGCTGCTATGTTATCAGTGTATCCATGATGATGTGTTCCTTCTTGGGACATTTAGAGAAGTTTTAATGAAGTCTTACATAGCTTGATATGTACCATACTTCATTCATTGTGCTTGGACATGCTTTCATAGATTACTTCACTCTCGGCCTTGGAACATGCTTGTCTCATGATTCTCATCTTTCACCTTCTAGTGATCATCCTAGGAAGATCTTAAGGCTTCATCTATGTATCATGTTGAAACACCACTTTTAGAAGCCCATGAGGACTAACCTATGGATTATTTTATTTCTTTGCATGATGTATCTTTTGAGAACTATAAAGTACACGATGTTCATAATGCCTCACCTGCACACCAACATAAACAAACAAATGGTTTAGATATACAAAAAAGAAGAACAACAACATGAGCATCTCTTACAACTCTTACTATGCTTATGTGAAGATGCTAAGCAAATAACGATCAATCTATTACATCTTCCTCCACCATTCCACATGACATTGATATGCATAAGGCCATGGAGAATTTCTTTAATGATGAACATCTCTAGCCCCATTGTCTAAGCTTAAGCAAATAACGATCAATCTATTACATCTTCCTCCACCATTCCACATGACATTGATATGCATAAGGCCATGGAGAATTTCTTTAATGATGAACATCTCTAGCCCCATTGTCTAAGCTAAGCCAATAACGATCAATCGATTACATCTTCCTCCACCATTCCACATGACATTGATATGCATAAGGCCATGGAGAATTTCTTTAATGATGAACATCTGTAGCCCCATTGTTTCCTCTTTGCCACATGAGCTTCCACATCAAATTGGTCATCATCATGAACAAATTACAAAATGTAGAGAATTGTATTAATGACTTGCAAAACCTTCAAAAGAAGGTCTACACTAGTTGCCGTATGCACCACCATTGTTATAGACAATATAAAATTTGATGAAAATAAATGAAAGCTTAGTGCAAACTGGGCTGAGTAAATAATATTTTTTACTGCTTTAATTTTTTTACAATATTTGTAGGGATTCTTTATTTCAATTGATCTTTGCATCTGGGTGGTTAATTTTGACATTATCTTTGCCATTCTTCATGGTTTCTGAATTTCTAAATTATTTAATCCACAATTTATATCTAAAGTTTTCTAACATTTCATTTATTTAATTGTACCCTAAAAATTAACATAGTTCTTTTACCCACAAATGTGTGATGTAGAAAGGTCAACATTGCTCACTATGTCACATTTTAATTTTTAGATCCAAATCTTACTTTATACAGTCTAACACAACAGATTAGTTAAGTCTGCAGTCTTATCATTTATAATCCATACTTGAGACTACATTAATTGTGATTCACTCACAATATGACATCTACAATTTCTTGAAGTGTGATAGTTTGTATCATTCTTGAACCCAAAAATCCATATGAGACTTGCTTCACCAAATGTTTTAAATCTATTTAACAACTTTAAAATGGATTTTGGATTTCAAAATTAATTTTAGTTGATTGCATAACTGAAATCCACAGTTTGACTGAGTATAAATTTGTAGGTATCGTAAACCATAGAAGTCATCTTAACCATATTTCAAACTCCTAGTAAGCCTTCAACAAGTGTGGAATTGTGGCTATGAACTCAGGGCTAAGAAGTCTAATCCAATCCACTTAGTTGATGGGGTGAAGTCCAGTTATTTTAAACTTTAAGCACTTTTATAATAAAACAAAAAAATCTGTGTTTATTGCTTCACTTAGAGAAAATTTTAGTTATATTGTTTCACTTAGTTCATCTCCAGATTGTGCCTTGCTTTCCTTTTTCCTGTTCAAATTTTCATTGTCATGTTTTGGGTTGTTACTGAAAAACATGCATTGCATCCTTTAGTTATGTTTCTAAATACTTCATTGGAGGCCTAAACTAGGGCCATTATTATCAGTTCTTGGATTGTTCCTTTTGAAAAATTAGCTGATATTGCAGTTGAAGTGGAGCAATTGCTATTAAGGTTTAAATGCATTTAAACTTTTTGGGTTTCAGTTATAAGCATTCTTTGAGAAGAATTCTACGCAAACTTATATTTACTGTTGTAGGATTGCTTTTTCTTATAGATTGCTTTAATTTTACTCTCTTATATAATGCAGCACAGTAATGTTTCCCCCTAGATATTCTCTGTATATAATTTCAATGGTTGCAAAAATTGAAATCGTAGGACCTTGCATTGTAAAGTTTACTGGTATTATGTCTGGTGAAGAATATATTGTTTATATCGTATATCGTGTTATAATTTTTTTTTAATCTTATTTTGAGGATGGATCAAGTGCATTCCAATAAATTAATAGAAAAAAATATACACGATCAAATTTAAAAATTAGCAAACTAATTCATTTGAATATTTTATAATTAAAAATTTTCAGATTTTTATTCTAAATTAATTTAGAGTTTTGAAGTTATAATGGAGAACCTTACGGAATGGATTGTTAAGACACGTTTTTGTTGTATTGAAATTTTGAGTTATAATGGGGAGCCTTATCCCTGCCTATGAAGGGATTTATTATGTAGGTAGGTGTTTTCTTTGTGAAAGAGATTAAGTTCTTACATTTCCTTTGTGAAATGTAATGTAGTTTCCTCTGTCCATGTTTCCTGAAACGCTTCTGGTGCAAACTGTAAACCAAACTTACAGGGGATAAATTCCAGAAATCTGTACGCTATTTCCAAATTTGCTTCCCTTAATCTTGAGATAAAGTTGCAATTCACACCATAAAGAATACAAACTCAAATTTGTAGGTAAAGAAAGGAAACCTCCAATTTCAAAAATGGTGGAAGACATATATGCTTTTACCTTTCTAATTTAGAGGCTGCATACATATAGAAGTTTGCGGACCATCCAGTGTCCAGGGCTGCTATATTTGGTGGCGTTATCCATCTGTATATCACTGCTGCTCTATACGCCACTAAATGTTTCATCATTTTAACATAGAGGATTACAGTGAAGATAATTAGGGAGGCCAAGTACCAACTGAACTGCAGATTGGCTCTCATGTTAGCCCCCTGTTCATCGCACCTCACCACCATATGACCGTGCTCTGCTTTCATTGTACACGCTTTTGGAATAAACGCAGGAATCCACAGCATGAATCCCATGCGTACAAACCATAATCCCTGAAATCTAAAAAGATCTTAGGAAAAGGGAACTCTAAAATAGTGGAGGCCAGGCTAACCAGAACTATAAGTTGTAGCAGCATATTACCCCTTTACCCCTCGCCCCCATGTGATCAGCGGAGTATAGATGGAACAGCAATAATTCCTTGCTGAACGCCAGCGTGGCAATGACGTGGAGCATCCCGCGTGGCACGTGGAGCTGAAGAAAAATATGGCAAAAGAGATTTGAAACGTGTTTAATTTAATCTAAAACGTATTTTTCAGCATTGCCTCTAATTAGTTTAACATGAATATATTCTTTTTTAATTAGTGTTGTGTTATTAGCCATAGCAATTGCAATTGTTACATGTCTATTTAGTGTGTTTTATTTTGGTAATCTATTTTTTTTGAGTTTGAATAATGATTGGCTTATTGTCTATTAGAATTTGGGTTTGAATTTTGGTGATTTATATTTGATTCATTTTGAAATTTACTTTGCATGCTTGAATTTTAACACTTTGGCCTTCATTTTGGTTGCATTTATTGTTTATATGAAGTTTGTGTTTGAGCTTTCACATACATTAAAATTATTTATTTTAATTTATTTGAAGTGATTTTCAAACTTATCTATTTAGTTTGTTTTGGGATCTATTAAATTGAATGTTAACATTTGACATTCACTTTGTTTGCATTTATTATTATTTATATGATGTTTGTGTTTGAACTTTAGCATAAATTAGTTGTTTGTGGGAAGTGTGTTTGATATATATAGACGTTTACTATTTGAACTTTGACATTCAATTTGTATACATGTTTGAATCTTAACATCCTCTTATTGTATTTTTAAATTTTGTGTGAAATGTGTGGGTGGACATTGAAATTCCCTTGCTGTTTGTGTGAAATTTGTGTGAAGTTTATTTTAACTTTAGCATTTACTTTGTGTCATGTTTGAACTAACTATATGTGGGATGCATTTATATTTGAAATTTCACATTTACTTTGTGTAAAATATTTACTAGTTGACATTCACTTATGTGTGAAATGTGTGTTTGAACAAATTATGTATGAAATGAACTAATGTTGCATGAAATGTATTTGAACTTTCACATTTGCTTTGTGTAAAGAATATAGTAAACTCTAACATTCACTTATCAATGTTTAAACTTCACTTTTAATTTGTATGAAGAGTGTGCTAGCTTTGACATTCACTTTTGTTGTATGTTTGAAGAAAACTACATGTGAAATGAACAAACTTTGTGTGAAATGTAGGATGCCTTTATATTTGAAATATCAATTCACCTTGTTTAAAATATGTACTAGTTGACATTCAATTATGTGTGAAATCTATATTTGAAATGAACAAAAGTTGTGTGAAAATATTTGGTATGTGTGTATGATTGAACTATACTTTCACCTTGTACGAAGAATGCACCAATTTTGATATTCACTTTTGTTGTTCATTTGAACAAATTGTTTTTGAAATGAACAAAACTTTATGTCAATTGTGTCTTAACTTTACACATTCACATTTTGTGTGTTTATATCATGTGTGGTTAAGCTAATTTTATATGAAGATTATTTCAACTCTAGCATTTACTTTGTGTGTTATAACCAAATTTCACACACTTCATGTAAAATGTGTACTAGTTAACATTCACTTATGTGTGAAGTGTGTTTGAACAAAATATGTGTGAAGTGAACTAATGTTGCATGAAATGTATTTGAACTTTTACATTCACTTTTTGTAAAGATTATAGTAAAAATTAACATTCATTTATCATGTTTAAACTCTTGCTTTTACTTTATATATGTTTGAAGTGTGCATTTGAACAAGCTATATGTGAAATGAATAAAATTTGTGTGAAATTTGTTTTAAATTTGAGCAATTTACTATATTTGTATTTTGGCATGTGTGTATGTTTGAACTTCATTTTCACTTTGTAGAAAGAGTGTACTAACTTTGAATTCACTTTTGTTGTATGTTTAAACTTGGTCATTTTTAGTACTTATTTTGATTATCAATTTTGAGTACCCATTTTGATGACCGCTTTTTAGTTTCTATTTTGATGATTATTTTTTATGACCCATTTTTAGTACTCATTTTTAGTACTCATTTTGATGATTCATTTGAGTACCCATTTTAACGAGTTATTTTGATGATCCATTTTGATGATTCATTTTGATGACCTATTTTTTAGTACCCATTTTTATGACTCATTTAATGGCTCATTTTGATAACCTATTCATATGACCAATTTTTTGTACTCATTTTTATGACACATTTTAATGGCCCATTTTGAGTACCCATTTTAAGAACTTACTTTGATGACCTATTTTTAATACCCGATTTTGATGACCCACTTTAGTACTCATTTTGATCATTTATTTTAGTACCCATTTTTATAACCCATTTTATAGTACTCATTTTTTATGACCGATTATTAGTACAAATTTTTATGACCCTTTTCATGACCCATTTTTATGTACTCATTTTGAGAATCCATTTTTGGTATCCATATTTATGACCCCTTTTTAGTATTCATTTTTTATGACCCATTTTGAGTACTCATTTTTATGATCCATTTTGATTACCCATTTTGACCCATTTTTATAGCCTATTTTTATAACCTATTTTGAGTATCCATTTTTACCACCTATTTTGATTATCCATTTTGATGACATATTTTGAGTACCTATTTTGAGTACTCATTTTGAAGATCTATCTTGAATAATCATTTTTATGACTCATATATAACCTATTTTTAGTATGGCTTATTTTGAGTACCCATTTTTATGAGTCATTTTAATGACTTATTTTTAATACTCATTTTTAGCACCCAATTTGATAACCTATTTTGAGTACCCATTTTGATGACCCATTTTATAACCTATTTTGATCATGTATTTTGATGATCCATTTTGATGATTCATCTTGACTATCCATCTTGACTATCCATTTTGATGACCCACTTCTAGTATCATTTTTTTTTTATAGGTAATGGGTCGAAGCTGATAAGGTGTACATACCCTACCCCCTTTGTGGGATTTGAACTTGTGACCTCTGTTTCAAGAGCACATGTTCTCCACCACTAGACCAACTCAGGTTGTACCACTTTTAGTATTAATTTTTATGACCAAATTTTAATACTCATTTTTATGATTAATTTTTATGACTCATTTTAAGTAACCATTTTGATGACTAATTTTGATTAACTATTTTGACTCATTTCTAGTACCCAATTTTATAGCCCATTTTTAGTACCCATTTTAATTAACCCATTTTAAGTAACCATTTTGATGACTAATTTTGATTAACTATTTTGACTCATTTTTAGTACCCATTTTTATGACCCATTTTTAGTACCCATTTTAATTAACCCATTTTGACGACATTTTTTTATGACTCACTTTTTGTAACCATTTTGATGACTAATTTTGATTAACTATTTTGACTCATTTTTAGTACCCATTTTTATGACCCATTTTTAGTACCCATTTTGACGACATTTTTTTATGACCCATTTAAGTACCCTTTTTTAGTATCCATTTTTTTAGTACCAATTTTTATGACTCATTTTTATGATTCATTTTGATAACCTATTTTTAGTATCCACATTAAGTACCCATTTCAATACCAATTTTTAATACTCAATTTTATGACCTATTTTTTAGTACTCATTTTTAGTATCCATTTTGAGTACCCATTTTTATGACCTATTTTTCAGTATCTATTTTTATGACCCATTTTGATGACCCATTTTTAAGATCCATTTTGATTACTTATTTTGAATACTTATTTTTATAACCAATTTTGAGTATCCATTTTAATGACCTATTTTGAGTACCTATTTTGATGACCTATTTTGAGTACCTATTTTTATGACTTATTTTGAATACCCATTTTGAGTATCCATTTTGATGACCTATATTGAGTACATATTTTGACGATTCATTTGAGTACCCATTTTTATAACCTATTTTGATAACCCATTTTTAGTACTTATTTTTATGACTCATTTTTAATGTCCATTTTTATTATCCATTTTTAATCCTCATTTTTATGACTTATTTTGAGTATCCATTTTTATGACCCATTTTGTTGATCCATTTTTACGACTAATTTTGATAATCCATTTTTAATACCCATTTTATGATCCATTTTTAATACCCATTTTATGATTCATTTTTAGTACCCATTTTTATAACTAGCTTTGATGACCTACTTTAAATACGCATTTTGATGACCTATTTGATGATACATTTTGATGACCCATTTTAAATACTCAAAATAGATCCATTTTTATGACCCATTTTGATGACCTATTCTTATAACTCATTTTAAGTACTCATTTTAATAACCCATTTTTAGTTTCCATTTTGACTTATTTATAGTTCTTGTTTTTATGACCCATTGTTAGTACCTATTTTTATGACCTATTTTAATAATCCATTTTTATGAACCAATTTAAAAACTCATTTTGATGATTTTAGTACCCATTTTTATGGTCCATTTTGATAATCCATATTGAGTACCACCCAATTTTAGTACTCATTTTATGACTCATTTTGATGACCCATTTTTAGTATCTATTTTATGACCCATGTTTTTTATTTAGGAAAAACAAGTTTTTAAGGGACCAAAAACCCTTTACAAGACAGGTTTTAAAAGGACCTGCACCTTGAACCAAAAGATAAACTTGAAAGTCCACTCAAAGAAACATAACACAAAAGACTCGACACAGCCAATCAAAAGAAGGGGAACAACAAATACCCCCACAAAAAACCAACAGACTGCAAAAAACTAGTAGCCCTAACCCAACCAGGAGGGATCAAGAATTTGTCCTACCCTTGTGGGATCGAAGGGTCATATCAAAAGAGGACTGGGACAATTTAGATTTTTTACTTTTAACAGTAATCCATCCCTCCTCAACCCTAGCAGTAACCTTTTGCCAAGAGGACGGATCCAGAATAGAGGACCTCCCATCATCAAGAGGAACAGAGCTAGCATCCAAAGAGGCAAGGACAGCAGAAGATCCAGCAGCAACAGTCGGGATGCCACCACAAGCATCCACACATTCCTGAGGAACAGAGGCAGCAACCAAAGGCTCATCGGCCTAAGGAACCTGTGCCACCACCTGGGAGAAGCTTTTATGACCCATGTTTAATGACACATTTTGATGACCCATTTTTAGTATTCATGTTTATGACTCATTTTGATGATTATTTTCAGTACCTATTTATAGTACTCACTTTTATGACCCATTTTTTATTACATTTTTACGACTCATTTTTTAGTTACCATTTTTATGACCCTTTTAATGACCCATTTTAAGTACCCATTTTGAGTACCCATTTTATGACATTTTTAATGATTCATTTTCAGTACCCATTTTTATGACCCATTTTGAGTACTCGTTTTTATGACCTATTTTTGGTACCCATTTTGATGACTTATTTTGAGTACCTATTTTGAGTTTCCATTTTGATGACCTATTTTGAGTACTCGTTTTGATGACCTATTTTGGGTACCCATTTTGACTACCCATTTTTATAACATATTTTGACTACCCATTTTTATAATGTATTTTGATGACCCATTTTTAGTACTTATTTTTATGACCTATTTTGAGTACTCATTTTTATGATCTATTTTTATGACCTATTTTGATGACTCATTTTTAGTATCCAGTTTTATGACTCATTTTGAGGACCCATTTTTAGTACTCATTTTATGATTCATTTTGATGGCCCATTTTTAGTATACATTTTATGACCTATTTTGATGACTTATTTTGAGTACCCATTTTAATGACACATTTTGATGACCCATTTTTAGTATCCATTTTTATGGCAAGCCTCATTGGTCACTTAACCAAATTCACTTTTTAAACACAAATTCAATCAAGTCTTCTTATTACAGACAAACGGTTTGAACAACAAATAAAGAGAATATTTACTTAATCAAAACTAAGAACAATCAATTACGTTGTTATTTCATACATATTCAAAGAGACGGGAAGAATTTCAAATCCAAAACTCCACTATTGATTTGTGATAGGAAATTGAACAATTGTCTACTATTATTTCTTCTTCAATTACAAAGATTCCTCAATCAACACATTAGCAACTTTCAACAGTCGACTTCAATGGTCATCTAAAACTTCAAGGCATTCATTCCTTTGATCAATACCTCCTTTGTAGATAGTTTTTGTGGTTACACATTCATTGTCCAAAAATGTTCCTCTGTTTATCGACTACCCTCATATAGTTTATTAGTCGCTTGGGTTTCCAATGGTCAACTAACCAATAGCCTAACTGTCGATGCCAACCAAACTAATAAGTAACACTATTGGGTTTGGAGAGAATAGCGACCCAAACACTGTTAACCCCCCTTTCAAAACAGTTCCTATCACTAAGGCGACATGAGACAGAAAATTCCCTTACTTTTTGTTTTACAAGGCGACAGAAGTAACTGGGGACTTGAGATATGCTGCAACATAGAATGAAGAACACCCAACTTCAAACAAACAAAACAAAAACCAAACAGAAACCAAAGTATCAACAATAGAAATGAAACCAAAAATTGCAAGAGCACGATGCCCCTGCATCAATTTTTATGACTCATTTTGATTACCCATTTTGACAACCCATTTTTGAATGCCAATTTTGATGACCTATTTAAAGTACCAATTTTTATTATCTATTTTTTAAATTTTAAGTACCCATTTTGATGACTCATTTTCAGTATCCATTTTGACTCATTTTTTTTAGAATTCATTTTTATGACTCATTTTAATAACCCATTTTTAATACCCATTTTGATGATCCATTTAGATGACTCATTTTAATGACCCATTAGGAGTACCATTTTTATGACCCATTTTTCTAACCAATTTTTAGTACTCATTTTTCTTACCGATTTTTATGACTCATTTTGAGTAACCATTTTTGTGACCCAATTTTATAATCCAATTTTGTGTATCCATTTTTAATATGATCCATTTTTAGTATCCAATTTTATGACCCTTTTTAATGTACCCAATTTTATGACACATATACAGTACCTATTTTTATAACTTATTTTTGGTACCCATTTTTAAAACTCATTTTGATGACCATTTTTAGTATCCATTTTTATGACCCATTTTGAGTACTCATTTTTATGACTTATTTTAAATACCCATTTGATGATCCATTTTGAGTATCCATTTTGATTCATTTTTATAACCTAGTTCGAGTACCCATTTTGAGGACCCATTTTAAGTACCCATTTTGATAGCTCAACTTTAGTACTTATTTTTATGACCCGTTAATAGTACCCATTTTTATGACCTATTTTGAGTATTTATTTTTATGACTCATTTTAAGTCATTTTTGTGACCCATTTTGGGGACCCATTTTGGGGACCCATTTTGATGATCCATGTTATAACACATTTTGATGACCCATTATTATGACCTATTTTTAGTATCCATTTTGATGACCCATTTTTAGTAGTCAAAATAGTTAGCCATTTTTATGACCCATTTTGACTATCCATTTTGGTGACCCATTTTGATGATTTACATTAAGTACTCATTTTGATGATCCATTTTAAGTACTCATTGTGATGACTTATTTTAATGGCATTTTGAATATTTTTTTTGACTCATTTTGATTACTTATTTTTAGTACCCATTTTGATGACCCATTTTATGACTTATTTTTATGACCCATTTTTAGTTTTCATTTTAACAATCCATTTTTATGACCCATTTTGAATACCCATTTTAATAACACTTTTTTATGACCCATTTGTATAATCAAATTTGAAGACCCCTTTTGATGACCCATTTTAAATACCCACTTTTATGACCTATTATTATGGCCCACATTTATGACCTATTTTTTATGACTTATTCTAAAAACCCATTTTGATGACTCATTTTGATGATTCGTTTTTAGTACCTATTTTGATGACCTATTATTTTGACCCATTTTGATGACTTGTTTTTAATACCCATTTTAATGACCATATTTTCAATTTTTTATGATCCATTTTGAATACCCATTTTGATGACCCACTTTAAGAACCCATTTTTATGATCCACTTTGCCATTCACTTTTTGTGTATTTGCACTTTAACATGTTTGAACTTAAGCCTTTACTTTCCTTGAGGTTGATGTAAATTTTTAAAACATTTTTAAATTGAGCTTGTGTTTTGTAGTGCCCCTCCCTTATTTATCTTTTCCTTTTGTGCTTCAATAGACCATTTTGTCATAGCATAGACTATGTTGTGATGCTTGAATTAGACTATTGTGGATTTATATGTGGTTTGGATGCTTTATCATGGATATTGGACATATTATATTGTATTTGACATTACCATTCCATGTGGATGATGACATTATGGATTATTATATGGGTTATTATGATGGTAGGTGCTCATTTGATAACTTATATGTACCTATTCTATGTATTGGTTATACTCTCTTGTGATGATTTGATGATATTTTATGATGTACTAACTCTAATTCATGATGTGAGATCGATTATGATATGGCTTGATTGTTTGTGAGTGTCTTTTATTGTCTTCGAGATAGGGACGATGTCACATCACTCATTGTGAGCAGGATGTGCCATTGTGATTCTCTATCACTTGTTTGTAGTATATATTGTAAATGTTGTATCATGGCTTTCTGGATGCAGGATCTGTAGGTACCAGACATTGACTCCACTTAGCTTTACAAGTCTGAGTGTGTCTTATCACAATGACAAGTTGATCGGAGATGACATAGAATCTCATTCTACAGTCTAGGTTTAAGATTGATTACCCTTATCAGTCTTTGTGTGAGTTGTTGTTCGACGTTGAGTGATCTCTTGAGTTGCCCTTTGTTATCATGTGTGGTGTATTGTGTTTAATGTTTGATTTAATTATTATCAATTAATTAATTGAGTTATATAGTTTAATAATGTTAAATTAAAAATATGTATAGTTGGTAATAATAAGATAAATAATTAATTGAGAAAGAGTAATATTGGATAAATAATTTTATATCATATTTTTATTTTTTTGTTAAAAGTGGATATACCACTAAATTATATTAATATTTTAATCTTTTACATTGTATTTGGTTCAATGAGCACTGAAGGGAAAGAACCAGTAAGAAAACCCTTCAGTATTGCTCCAAAAAACATAAGGCCTACCTACCCATTACAAAGAGGCCACCTGGGCACAATCCAAAATACCCCTCCCCATATTACATAATCTTTCCATTAGATACAAAAGAAGCTGTCATAAAAGGCTTACAAGAAGGTAACAACAACATAGTCATCATTTCAGATCACTGTGAAGAACAACAACCAATTACAATTATAGAACAACAAAAAAAGGACTTCCTCGAACCACCCCTGGCTACATAGAACAATTCTCCAAACTATTTATTAGTATGAGATAGAAAACAAGAAATGAAACCACTACAAGTGAGCATGCCATAATGTGAACCGTGATCAAACAAAGGATAATCTCGATAAGGAGATAAGGATGTTGGAATCCCGATGGAACCATAATGAAGCCAAGCCAAAAGATCACCCATAAGAAGAGCCAAGAAAGAAAAAGAACAAGAAACCACCGCATATACCATAAAACCCACAATTTCCAAGATCCTGAAGACAACCACCACCTTCCAAGCCTAAAAAAAGTCATTCACATGAAGCATATTGCACCCCCACCCACAAATCTCATCTTAAACATATGAGAAAGACAACCACCAGATTGAAACATGAAGAGGAAAAAAACAATAAGAATAGAAAAAAAGCAGAACCCGTATATAACCCAAGCCAGGTGAGAGAGGACATCATAACAACAACACCTTGAAGCGAAGCACGACATCACACAAAAGCTGCAATAACCAGCTCACCCAAACATTATTACCAAGCCCACGATCTGAAGGAATGATCAACAACCAAGATAAAGAGCACACCCAAACATAATTACCAAACCAATCAATCAAGATGCATTCCATGATAAAGAGTAATGCCAGAGAATAGTAATGATTGCAGAAGGACCAAATGAAAAAAGAGCATGTGGGAATATCATATTCCAATAAATAATCAGATAAACCCGAACTGACTGACAAAGGAAACAAGAAAGAGGCATACCGCACGAATGAAACTATATCACCACCACCATTTGTAGAAAAAATACTTACCATGTATGCCATCAACAAAAGTGTTACCACAAGATAAGCAAATGGACAACACCCTTCCTCATATAATACACACAAGAACGTCCTCGATGAACAAGGTGTGTGATGAAAACATCAGATTGCAAACATAAAGAAAGGATACCACCAATCCTAAGAAGTAAAAAACGGTCAAAGTTCATATTACACATCTACAAGAACAAGAAAACACATGCCAGACCACTTCAAACTTGAGGCCCCCGAGCCCATAAAACAACAGAATAAGCAAGAAATGTCAACCACAGAAGACTAAAATAGAATGCTAATACAAAAAGAGGGAATATCCGTAGGGGAGACTTCCAAATATTCCACGCGCTCAACTACAGCCTTATTAGCAAGAAAATCAACAATACATTTAATTTCCCTATAACAATGAGAAATAGTAAAGGAACTAAAACACTTTAATTGAGCAAGAATCCGGTCTAAAAGGTATTGTAAGTGCCAGGAGACACATTTCTTATTGGAGACCGAATGAAAAACCAACATTGAATCCCCTTCAATGACAACATCCTTAATGTTCAGAGAAATAGCTAAATCCAGACTGAATGATAAGGCATGGAATTCAGCAAAATTGTTGGAACCAAAACCAATATATTTACAAGTAGCTTTGACAATCCTTGAATTATGGTAAAAAATGACAGCTCTGATCCTAGATTTGCCCAAATTGCCCTTGGCAGCCCCATCAAAATTTAATTTAAAAGAAAATTGTGGAGGAGGGGACAATTTAGCAAGCCTACGCTTGACAAGAGAAGATAAACCTAATGATACAACCCCATGAGAAGGAATGACTTGAAGAGCCTCCCACTTCCATATCACCCAATTATCCCAGTGGGAAAAGGAACACAATTGCTCCAAATTTTTATAAATATAAAAAAGCACCACTTCAGAGATGGAAGATTGAATCCTACCAAGCACATCCACCAATGAAGCAAATTTATGCTTGAAAATCCTAGAGTTCCTCTCAAGCCAGATATTCCAAATAACAATAGATGGGGCAACAATCCAGAGACAAGAATACAATGAAGATGAATACAACAAAGGCCAAGCCAAAAAATGAGATAACAAACTAGGACCAATAGCAGAAGACCATCCAAGCTTACCAAACAACCAATACCAACAATCCGAAGCAAATGGACAATGCAAAAACACATGATCCATGGATTCCATGAAGAAGCCATAAAATACACAAGGAAACACAACTATAACCCCAAGCCTATCTAATCTCATTCCTATAAAAACTCTATCTTGAACTGCAAGCCAGGCAAAGGAACCAGCTTTAGGAAGACAAGCCGAATGCCAAAAGAGCTAAGAAGGCCAAGAGGGGATAAAAGAGTAATGAGACAAGACCTTGTATCCCTCCTTTACTGCATAAGAACCTGAATCATTCTTAGTCCAAATCAAATCATCCTCCTTATCCTGAAATACTAGCAATATCTTCTCAAGCTCCTACATATATGCGTCTTTGAGTTCTTGACCTATCAACACAGAATCAATGGATTTCCAACGAAAAATAGGATAGAGACCTAAAACATCAACAACACAATAATCAACAACAAATACACCCCAAAGATTAGTGAGGATATCAGATAAAGGAGACCAATCTCAAAATGGAAGACACGACAACATGGCCATTCCAAACTTCATCCCAAAAATGAGCCTTTCTCCCATTATGAATTACCCAAGAAAGGTGAGGAAGGATAACCGATCTACAACTAGAAATAAAATTCCAAAAATCCGACCCTTTTGGGAGAGATGAAGTTGTGAATAACCTCTCTCTAGGAGTCCCCCTCAGATACTTAGCAAACATAAGAGAAACCCATTTACTTGAGGGGTCCTTATAGAGCTTCCAAACAAGTTTAGCCCCCAAAGCTTTATTCTAAGTAACTAAATCTCTGATACCCGAACCCCCCAACTCCTTAGGAAGACATACCCTATCCCAGGCTAATAGAGGGATCTTCTTCTTGCTCCAATATTGTCATTCCAAAGAAAGGATCTTAAAGACACCTTAAGCTCATGAACAACCTTGGGAGGAGTTTTCAAAATAGACATCAAATAAATAAGAATGACATTAAGAACTAACTTGATAAGAAGAATCTTACCAGCTAAAGTAAGCCATTTGTGATTCCAAGAAGAAATTCTGGAAGATTCCGCATGAACCACTTTGTCCCAAAACATTGTCTTATTCGATCCAAGAAAAAAAGGAATGCCTAAATACTTACAAGGAAAAGAATCCACTTGAAAACCCCAAAAATGAGTCAACCTACTCTGTACTAAAGGGGAAACATTAAAAAAAAAACACCTTAAATTTGAGACTGTTAACTTTCTACCCAGAAAAAGAAGAGTAGTCAGCAATAATTTTCTTAATGAATCCGGCCTCTGCCAATGAGGCAGAACCAAACATAAGAGTATCATCTACAAAAAGGCAATTGGATTATGAAATCGGATACCCTTCTATCTTAATACCTTTCCAAAGGCCTGAAGATCTAGCAGCAAAAATGGCCCTACTAAAAGCTTCAACTAAAAGAATAAACAAAAAGGGGGATAGAGGATCACCTTGCCTAACACCTCGAGAGGAAGAGAAAAAGCTAGAAGGGGAACCATTAAGCAAAACTGAAAAAACGAGCAGAAAAAATGCAGGAAAAAACCCATTTAACCCAACTATGAGCAAAACCAAAATGATTCAGAACATAAACTAATGAATGCCAATCTACCCGATCATACACTTTAAGCATATCAAGTTTAAGAATCATAGCTGGAGTCTTCTGTAGTGAGATGGAATGCAGAATCTCATGCACAACAATAGCACCCTCTGAAGTTTCCCTCCCAAGAACAAAACCACCCTGATCAACAGAAACAATCCTAGGAATAAGTTTAGCCAACCTAACTGAAATTGCCTTAGTGATGATTTTATACAAGGTATTACATAAAGCAATAGGACGAAAATCAGAAAAAGAATTAGGATTGTCCACCTTAGGGATAATGGCAATAAGAGTTGTGTTAAGCTCCTTCAAAATAGTTCTATTATGCCTAGACTCCTCAAGAGCTAATAAGAGATCATTCCCCACAAAATCCCAACATTTTTTAAAAAACAAAGCAGTGAACCCATCCAGTCCTGGAGCCTTCTCCAAAGACATGGAAAAGACCACCTCTCTTAACTCAAGACTAGTAAAAGGACCCATGAGCATCTTATTGTCATCCTCCTTAGCAAGTGGAGGGATTGAACTAACAAAGCTATTATCCGAAGTCACTGACTCAGCAGAAAGAAAGGGCTTAAAAAATTTAACAGCCTCTGAAGCAATAGCACCATTATCAGTCAGACAATTCCCCTTAGAATCATAAATGCAAGATATTCTATTACGTTGTCTCTTTAGTGTAGTTGAGGAATGAAAAAACTTAGTATTCCTATCACCATTTGATAACCATAAATCCCTAGATTTCTACCTCCAATAAGATTCTTCACGAGCCAAAACTTCCTCAAGTTGAGCTTTCAAACATTGAAGCCTATTAAAGGACAAAGAATCCATACCGACATTTAAAATAACCTCATTCATCTGCTCAATTTCCTCTTGAATCCTAGCCTTTTCACCAAAAATATTCTTAAAATGAAGAGAATTACATTCTTTGATCTTACCTTTGAGAAAGGCCAACTTCTTAACAATCTGATACATCCTAGACCCACTAACATGAGGGGCAGACATCCATCACATTTTCAGCAGGGGCAAAAAAGATTGATCCCTAAACCACATCGGTTCAAACTTAAAAGGAAGCTTCCTAGGAGCCCTATCCTCAAGAATAGAAAATAAAATAAGAAAATGATCTGAGTCAGTATAAGGAAGAACTGAGGAAAAGAAATCCCAATCTGAACTAAACCAACTTTCAGAGACCAAAAAATGATCCAACCTTTCAGCAATCTGACAGAAATCCTTTCTCATGTTAGTTCAAGTAAAAGAACCATTTTGAGTTTTACAATCAACTAGGTTCAATTCCTTAATAAAATGACAAAAATCAACAATAATATGCTTGTTTGGAATGATACCCCCCGCTTTCTCTTCAAGACTTGAGATAGCATTGAAATCGCCCCCAAAAACCAAAAAGGCACCCATCAATGGAGAAGCAATCACAACTAAACTCTCCTAAAGTTTCCTTTTCTCAACAATACTAATAGGACCATAAATATTGAAAATCCAGAATTTAACATTGGAAAATCTACTTTTCACCAAACCAAGCATCCAATTCGAGGAAGAAGCAACCAAAGAAAGATCCACATTAAAATCATTCCAAAGGAAAGCAAGCCTTCCTGAAGCCCCCACAAAAGAAGAAATGCAAAATTTCCAGGGCTTCCAAGAGGAAAACAAAGACTCTGCAGAAGACAAATTTAACTTGGTTTCTTGCACCAACACAATATCACACTTCATTAAGTCCAATAAGGACTTAATCAAGCGTCTTTTATTAGGGGCATTTAAGCCTCTAACATTCCAGGAAATGATCCTCATTGGTCTAGAGGGGAGGCCAAGGCTCCCCTTTTTACACAAATGGATGTCTGAGAGATCTTCCCCTCAGAAAAGTCCTTCTGAAGACACCTCTTAGAATCCAAAGCCCTTGTAACAGGCGGACTAAAAGGCTTCTTTTTTCTCTTCCTCTTGGAAGAATCCATCAGAGAAAGAAGATTTGATTGAATACCCGCATCAATTTCCTGTTGGGTCTTAACATGCTTAGGTTTACGACCCCTCTTCATAGGGGTATTAAATGGAGATGCAAGAGAGAGTGGAGACTGAATCAAGGGCAGTCTACCAGTGGTACCTAAAGGAATATCAGGTCCACTAGGAAGCCTATCCTTATCTTGATCAAGTACCTCAAAACCACTACTACCCAAAGGAATATCATGAATTGAAGGATGCATATCCTTATCCGGATCAAGCACCTCAAAAGGATTAGTTGAAGGAAATGCAGACAAATATTTATCCAACTTCACTAAATCATTATCAATCGAAGTAATCATTCTATCTACTATATCAGAGTTAAGAGCAATATTATTCATGTTAACAATATTTTGCACTTGAGCAATGAGATGATCATCTGGAACAATAAGATGACTATCCAAAACCTTATGAGAAGACTTAGGAAGGGAACTTGATCTGCCTTGCTCATGAGAAGGTTTAACCAAAGTATCAGAGTTTGAAGAAGGATTAACAAAAATAGTAGGCAAAGAATTCAGAGGGTTCGAAGAATTAACCTTATCAATAGCCAAAGACTTTATAGGGATAGAACAATTAGTCTTATCCTAAACAGCACCAGCCCCAGATGAGGCATTCATACCCAAAGGATGTGAAGGTGGGAAAAAAGAGGGGATATTAGATTCCTTTAAAATATTCTGCATTTTAGCCCAAGAGAATGAATCCAGCTTAGCGAAATCCCTCCTAGTAGAGGATTCCAACTCCTTAGAAGCGGATTTGGACAACACCCTTTTCATATCAAAAAATAATGCAGAATCCATAGAAATAGAGGAGCGACCAAAATCAACAGAATCCCTAACAATATTTTGACGCCAAATACTAACATTAGACCTTATATTGCAAGTTCAAGGAGGAGAAGTGCTTGAATTAACTAACACACAAATTTTAACAAGGAACAAATCATCCTCAAACACCGAGGGAGATAATAAAAACTTTCCAAAAGAATCCCCAGTTTTTTTCAAGATATCAAAATCAACAAATTCAGAGGGCAACTGAGGGAGCTTAAACCAAATTGGGACCTGTTTGGAGGAGATCCAAGATGGCTCAAAGAGAGGTTTCCATATCTCAACAAAAATTAAATTCCTTCCCAACCAGAAAAAAAGAACTTCCAAAGCCTTATCTCTAGCTTCTGGAGAATCAAAAACAACAATAAAGAACTAGCAGACAAGACTTGGAAATATAAAGTGCCATACCAGTGCAAATGAATCTTATACTGTAATTTTGAAAGGGGAATAGTATCACCCCAAACCTGAATGATGAGTGCAAGCGCCTGAAGATCTCGAGCTTTCTTACCCAATAGATTAATAGAGGCATCAATTGAAGGTACCAGGAGCCAAACTATCTGCGGCTTTGCAATCCCCACATAATGATTAATAGCCAAAGGATGATTATCACCTAAAGCGCCCACCGAAATCTCCCTTGGTGAGGAAAGATTAGGGTTTACCGCTGACTGCAATTCTAGGGAGTCTCGTTTAGTGAGGGAAATCCGAGACCCATCGTTCTGCACGACATTCAAATTAGGCGTATTCACATTAACACCATCTTTGGAAGCCCTAAGTTTATCAACCCCACTATAACCTTGTCCTCGAACAACATAAACCCTATTTGCAGACTTCTGAACACGCTTTCCCCTCTGCTTGAAAAAACCTCGGAAATAGTTAGAAACATGATAGTATCAAAAATCCCTCCGCTGAACTTCCATCCGATGAAAACCCTCGTCGAAATGTCGAATATCATGTTTTACAACCATGTCAACCCACTGCCCACCATGAAATACCCACTGGGGAACGTGGCTTGCATGCTGCCCAAATGGATCCATAGGTGGTGGGGGATCTGCGACCACCTCATCCCCACAAACATGCTTTTGGAAGACCTCCCGCATTGCAAAAATTTGCAGACCTCCTAGAATATGTTATGTTTACAAATTGTCAAAATGTTAGCGGTAAAGTCCATTTCTATACCTTGGGTCAGCGAAGCAGGAACTGGCACACAATATAACTGACCCCATGCCTTCTCCCACTATGAAGCAAAAAATGTTAGCGTTAAAGTTCATTCCTATACCCCAGGTCAGCAAAGCAGAAACTGGCACACAACATAACTAACCCCATGCCTTTGCCCACTACGAAGCAGAGTCGAACCTATGACCTCGAGGGATGCAAACCCCAAGCCCCAACCAACTCTACTACAAGTGGTGGCTAAAAATGTTAGTGGCAAATTCCATTCCTATACCCCGAGTTAGTGAAGCAGGAACTGGCACACAATATAATTGACCCCATGCCTTCTCCCACTATGAAACGGAGTAAGAAAAGACTTTATTATTAATTAGAATATTTATTTATATAAATAGCCTTTGATTTATTATTTTTGGCTTTAATTTATTTATAGCCCTTGGTTTATTTTATTTATTAGGCTTTATATTTAATTGTGTCCATGAGTGTTATTGGTTGATTTTTATTTACGTTCTTGGGTTGATTAAATAAATATTATACTACCTACCCTATTATATGGTTGGTTGAGTTTATTGGGTAAATAAATTAACTATTATTTATTAATATTTACCTTGGATTTTGGTAAGGGTTGGTAAGAAATATTATTTAGCTTATTATTCTGATTGACCGACATATTCTATGGTTTTGGTTTAAGATTTCTATATATTTGATTTCCTGTGATTTCACGGGGGTTGGCCTTTTCGAATGCATTTTCTGGAGTTGGATTTTGGTTGCTTTCTAGAGTTGGATTGCTTGGGCTTGTTTGGATTTTAGTCTTCTTCTTCAATCATTCTTTCAACTCTCACTAGGTTGGAGATTCTTGCTTTTGCATTTTCAATTTGAAAGATTGTATTCTCCATGGTTGGTCAGAGAGATTATTTTTCGAGAGCCATGGGTAGAGAAATGTATTTATTTCATAGTTTAAGATTTGATTTTTATCATATGTTTTATATCTTATAGTTAGACTATATAGTTGGGGAAAATATTTTGTGTATTGGTTGTGCACAGCTGTGAATGGCTGACACTTTGAATGTTGTTTGTGTATCCTTGGCTTCCTGTTTATTGTTCTTTTGAAATGAGTATGCGATATGTTTTTTGTTGTCTTTTGTCATATGTTTCAATAAGTCGGGAGTTTGGTTTAATCCCTATGAGTTTTCATGGCCGGTCGTTGCCAGTAGATTATTTTTCAAAAATCTTGTTTGTGCATATATGATTATTATTGAGTTGGGTACTTGTCCTTTAGCTTTGTTTTGAGATTGCATTCCTACTTATTATATTTTCGGGGCTTTGTGTTATCCTCTTGATTTTATTTTATTCCCGCAAGTTTTATTTATTCATTTGTGCTTTCTGGATAAATGCACTAAAACTATGTATGCGCTAATTTTATTTGTCATATGCGAGATTTCTTCTATGAATGCGCTATTTTGCGTCTCATATGCACTGCAGAATAATGTGAATGCGCTAAAACTTAATATATGCACTAAAACATTTTGTAAATGCATTGTAGAGACTAGTAGATGCACTGAATTCCTTAGCATATGCGTTGCAGGGCCTATCAAATGCGCTGCACAGTTAGGTGTGTGCACTAAACTGGTTATTTTTGTCTCCTGGGTCTGATCTCTAAATTGTTTGAGTTTCAGATTGGATTTTCTGGTTTTCTCATTTTGTGTTAAGGTTTGTCCAGCGATTGAGTATGTTCCTAAGTACTCTTGGATGTCCGGAGTAGTAAGTTGATGCATTATTTGATCATTCTATTGCAAGATGATAATCCCTTGCTAGGTGTTGGCTTCTTGGTCTACGTTGATTTATGGAGTCTATGTGGATTATGTTGTTGGCTTATTGTGCATTTATGTGATTTTATCTTGGTTAGCCGGATTGTGTTTTGTGAGCCTTCTTGTTTTGATTTCATGTTTTGTTGAGGCCTAGTTCATGATTAGGGGGAGTAGGCTTCCATGAGTTTGTCAAGGTCACGAGGAATAGACTGCTAGGATTCTTGAGTTACAGAGGCGAGGTCTAGACCATTTGGATAACTCATTGGAGGTTTTCTTGTAACATAATAAGTGATAACATAATAATTAATCTTAGGTGTGTTGGGTAGTATTAACTCATCTAAGTAAGATAAGAAATGAGTTTAGTAGTACCCATCTCATGGATCGGAGACCGAAGTGAGGTGGTAGATATGACGACCGGATAAACCGTACTACCTTGATTTCCTCAAAGGTTGAGATGGTTCTGCATGTGTATCCTATGTGGTAGCATGTGATGATACTCTTTCCCTACATGATGGTCCTAGTTCCGTATGTCTTGTTGTTGAGTTGCCTCTAGAGGTTTCTTGGTTGTTTGGTATGTTTTCCTTGGTTTGTGTTAGAATTATTTCATCTCTGGTCGTTAGGACGTGTCATCTTAGATTTAGAGTGTGTGTGGGATCTTGTGTCATCTCCTAGCATGAAGAGTGGTTCCTTTGGTTCCACATGGTCGAGTGGTTGGTGCCTTTCTTCCATTGGGATGCTTTTCTTGGATGCCTTGCGTGGATGTGGATCTCTTATCTCTTCATCTCATGGATGGATCTTCGTAGTAGATTATTGTATATGATTCATTTGACATGTATATGTAATTGTACTTGAGAGCTATGCTCATCGTTGTAAAGACATTGTATTCATGTATCTAGTAGATGTTGTTAGGGGAAACAATGATGTATCATGAGAATGATTAATAATGAGAATAATGAATATCAAATCCATGGATGTGTACTTTGTTCTATGCTTGTAATGATGTAATTAGTTCATATTGCTATATTTTAATAATGTGGTAGTTGGTATTGCAATGGTTATTTGATGTAAAAATAAATGAATGGCTGGGTTTAGGAACATTTGGTATTGGTTCTTTAAAATGAACCTCATGGGATGGTTTGAGTATTCATAGATGGATGTAATCATTCTAGGTTAAAGTAACAAACCATATGTGATTGTGTGAAAAGAATTAATGATAGTAAGTTAAACTACATTAGGATTATGGAAGTAAGTGTGTTATCATGTTGAGGAATTGTTAAGTGTTTAGTTTAAGTAATGACATTGAGATACCCTAGGGAAGATAGATGTTATTGATGTAACTTTGTTTATGTCCTCTTGCTTAAAATGTTGATGATCATGTTTATGTTGCATTAGTTTATGTGATGTTTAAAAAAAATAAAAATATCATCTCTATTTTGCATGTTAGTTAGTGTATTTCTCTAGGGTGTTTTGGCAGGCATTACATGTTTACTTTGTGTGTTTGTGCTTTGGTTTGTTTGAACTAACTTTGTGTTGTTTAAACTTTAGCATTTATTTTGTATATGTGCAAAGTATGTGCTTGAACAAACTATGTATGAAATGAACAAACGTTGTGTGAAATGTGTTTTAACTTTAGTGTGAAGTGTATTTGATTTTTTTATATTTTTAATTGTTTATTGGGTATGTGTGTTTGAAATTTTGGATTCACTTTGTGTGTTTTGTATTTACTTTGTGTGTTTAAAGTATTTTTTGTGAAACATGCTTAAATTTGGTATGTTTGAATAAAATCCTTGTTTTTGAACATATTTGTGTTTCCTTCGAACTTGTGGTTGAAGTAACTTATGTTCAATAATTTTAAATTGGGTATGTGTTCACTATTTTGTGTTTGTACTTTGGTATTTTTGAACTAACTTTGTGTGTGTTTAAACTTTAGTATTTACTTTGTAGTGTGTATTATTGAATAAGCTATTTGTGAAATGAACAAACTTTTTGTGAAATATGTTTTAACTTCGATAATCATTTTTTTGTGTATATATTTTTGCATGTGTATGCATGTTTAAATTTTCACATTCTCTATGTGAAGTGTGTTTGAACATTAAGATTCACTTTGTATGTGTTTTGTGTATTGACATGTTTGAAATCAAGTATTTACTTTGTGTGTTTAAAATGTTTTCGTGAAACATGTTTAAATATGGTATGCTTGAATAAAATATGGATGTGTTTGGGAAAACTTGTGTGTTTATTTCATGTGTGGTTAAAAATGTGTTCATTTTTGTTTGTGTGAAATGTGTTGTACCTTTTAAATTTATTTTATATGAATCGTGTTTATGTGTTTCAAAGTTATGCTTGACATTTAATTTAAGTGTGTTTGGACTTTGGCATTCACTTTATGTGGTTCATGTTTGAGATATCATTTTCATTCACATGATTATGTGGTGTATAGTTTTTAAATCTGACATGTTTGAACAAGCTGCATGTATTGTGTGTCTAAATATGTGTGTTTGAAAGTTAGTTTTGATAGTCACTTTGTGTAGTGTGTGTTTTTTTAACTAACTTTAGAATTCACTTTTTGTGGTATGTCTTTGAATTAATTTTGATATTCACTTTATTTGGTGTGTGTTTTAACTTTGTCATGTTTTATGACATAATTTGTATGAAGTATGTTTGAAATATAAATTGAAAGTTAATTTTGGCATTTACTTTATGTGGTGTTTTTTCCTAACTAACTTTGGCAATCATTACATGTGTGTGCATGTTGGAAAGAACTTTGACATTCATATTGTGTGGAGAGTATGGAAAAACTTTATGTGGAATGTGTATACAAATAAAGTGCAATGATGTTCATTTTGCATGGATGAATGCATGTGAATGTGTGTCATTGAATTCATTGTGTGTGCATGCATGTGTATGTTTGAAAGTTAATTTTATTTGTTGTACATGTGTGTTTGAACTAACTTTGGCATTCACTTTGTGTGGTGTATGTTTGAACTAAATTTGAAATTTTTATTTGAGGTTGTGTGTATTTTAACTTTGTCATGTTTGAATAGACTCCATGTGTAGTATGTTTATAATTTAGCATGTTTTATAACTTTGGCATTCACTTTATGTGTGTTTTTATTTTGGCAATGTTAAATTTAGTGTTCGTTTTATGTGTGGTTGGACTTGGTCATGTATATGTGTGTAACTATGTATGTGTATATATATGTATGTATGTCTGTATATGTGAATATGTGTATACATATACAAAAATGTACACACACACATATACATGTGTGCATGTGTACACAACATGCATGCATGCACACATATAATACATAGATACATATGTACTTATGTATGTATGTATGTGTACATATGCACATATATACATGTGTGTGTGTGTGTGTTTTAATAAACTTTGTCATTTAATTTATGTGGACTGTATGTGTTTTTTTAAACTTGAAACTCACATTATGCACAATGTGTGTGCATGCACATGCATTTGTGTTTTTAAACTAATCTGGAATTCACTTTGGATTGTGTGTGTTAAAACAAATTTTCTATTTTCATTTATGTCATATATGTGTGTGTGTCTTCAATCAAAATTTGTCATTCCCTTTATGTGTGTGAGAGTGTTCAATCAAAATTTGGCATTCCCTTTGTAGACACTAAAGACTTGTCAACACACGTGTCTCCTATATTTTAACATATCATGTGCGTAGTCTATACTATTCGTCAATCTTGTCTCATTTCTTCTTTCCTATTTTCTATCTCATTGATATCAATTAATCCTCATTTTTATTTTATGATATGAATATATCCCAATGATGTCATTTTGTCTCTATTTCAATCCTATCATATCTATTTGTCCCAAAACCTGTCCTAGCAATATCAATTTGTCCTCATTTCGGTTCTTTAACACCAAATTGTCACAAAACCTATTCCAATGGCATCATTTTCTCCCTATTTCGATCATATGCCATGATTTTGACCCCATTTCCTATCCCATGACATCATTTTGGTCTCATTTCATGTCCTTTGACCCGACTTACCTATTTTAACCTAATTTTCCCAATTCTTCCCAATTTTGCTTAATTTGCCTCAATTTGACTTAAATTGACCAAATTGAGGTCTTTGGACATCAGTTTGACCTATTTTGACTCCTAGGTAATTAAACCCCCTTTCCAACTAACAATTCTTTCAAAGATAAATAAATAAATTTAATTATTTATTTATTCACTCCTTTTGCCTATTAATTCAATCGCGGTCATCTGTTGAATTCTGGATTTCTATAAAATGAGTCCCCTTTCCTCATTCAAATCATCTAGTTTTAGCATCTTTATTCTGTCAAATCATCTAGGAATTAATTATTAAGCATCATCACTTTGTCAATTTAGTTTCTATAATCACACTTCTTGTAATCTTGTTATCACATCCCTTGCTTTCATTTGTATTCATGTGTCTTCCATTAGAGAGCAACATATCCACATTAGACAAGAAAGGAGAAGTAGTGGATTTTTATAGAAGGAGTGTGAGAACAATGTTTGGATTCATATTTTGATTATGCTTTGTTTCAATAATTATTTGGGATAGATTAGGATTCATTTTTATGCTGTATAGTTTTCATGGTTAGCTTAGAAACCTCATGATTTTTTTAATCTTTGATTTCCTAGTTGACATTATAGTGAACTTGACATGAATGTGTGTCCAAATTGATCATCTTTTAAGTTTATAATTGTGTGCAAGTATCAAAAATTTGAATTTACATCTTTTATATAGTCCAAGAATAGATTTGTGTAATTGGAGTCGACTTGTGTAGTTGGAGCCCAACTTGCATAATTGGAGCCCATAAATGCTCAGTTGGCATCAATACCTATGCAATTGAGCATGGTTTTTGCATATTTGACTAGGATTTTTGAGCATTTGACATGTTTCATGCACATTTGATTAGGATACTTAATTTTGTTGGTCATTCCTCACATACAGTGTTTATTGGGATAAGGTTGATTACATGCAAATCTTTCTATGAGTAGATTTCTCACCTGTAGGTTTTGGAAAACTAATGTGTTGCATGTAGGATTTTTTATTCAATAATGATGTTTGATGGTCAAGTTTCTTGACTAATTTATCTTAAAACGAACTATAAATTATACATAGTTTAAATAGGGGCTTTCAATGAATCACAACTCTCATATAGCCTAAATAGGAATTGAATGAACCATCACATAGATTAATTAGTGCTCAATTTAGAATCAACTTCTTATTTCAATTTGTGAAATGATTAGAAGGAATCCAATCTAGTCTAATGACGATCTCAATTCGATTTCAATTCTTCATTTGATGTTCAGAAAGTTGGATAAAATGTACAACAATAATCATGTAGCTTAATTAGGATCTTAATTTAGAATCAATTCTTCATTTCAATTTCGCAAGTTGTTAAAAAGAACCATCACATAGATAATTAGGGTTTCAATTCTCTTTCAAAGTTCCCATTTCATCTTGCAAAGTTGTTAATGAACCCTCATCTAGCTTAATCAAGATTGCATTCTACATTTAGGATCTCATATAGCCTAAATAGGAATTGAATGAACCATCACATAGCTTAATTAGGGCTCAATTTGGAATCAACTTCTTATTTCAGTTTGTGAAGTGATTAGAAGGAATCCAATCTAGTCTAATGAGGATCTCAATTCACTTTCAATTCTTCATTTGAATTTCACAAAGTTGGATAAAATGTACAACAATAATCACGTAGCTTAATTAGGATCTTAATTTGGAATCAATTCTTCATTTCAATTTCGCAAGTTGTTAAAAGGAAGCATCACATAGATAATTAAGGTTTCAATTCCCTTTCAAAGTTCCCATTTCATCTTGCAAAGTTGTTAATGAGCCCTCATCTAGCTTAATCAATATTGCATTCTACATTTAGGATGTCAACTCTAGTTAAAATTTCAAATTATGAGTAAAAATTGTTCTCCTTGGTGAGAATGTAACCCCTTTGCTTCAGCCCAATTTAGGCTTCCAAGACAAGAAAGAAGATATCATTTATTAATTAAATATCCTTGCTTGGAAAACAAAAACAAGCTATGTCGAGTACATACAAATAATATTTGTCATAGAGAAAGAAGAAGAAAGAGCACAATGTCGCGTAGATGCCCTACAAAGAGAACTTAAACAACAATGAGACTGTCAAAAAAATAAATCTTTTCAATCACCTCCTCCTCAACTAGATAGAATTTGAGACTCTATTTTTAGTCAATTTCAGTGTTTTGATGCTCAATTTAGGGTTTTGTATCATCAATTTGGCATTTTGACTTCATTTAGTTCTCTATTTTTGTAGGTGAAACCAAAGTTGCTCAATTGAAACCTCATTTTGTACAATTGCAGCTTCCTATTGCATAGTTGAAGCTTCATAGTATGCAATTGAACCCCCTTTCTATGTATTTGGGCCTCTATTCTACGCATTTGAGCCTCTATTTTGCATAGTTGATAGGTATAACTTTATTTTTTTATTAGGGTTTTTCAATCAGTTTTGTAGGGTTTTAATTACGTGTAGTTTAGTTTTTTTTGTGTTACTAATGGTCTATGCAAAACCCTTGGCACTCATGGGATGAAGAATGAAACAAACAAACTACTGATGATTTTGGTGTAGGACATGTGACAAATATTTATTACCCCAAAACAAATTGTGTATTTGTTTTTCGTAGATAAGAAAACACATGCTTTTCCATAATGGAATGAACATGTATTTTATGTGTCTTGTGCGCTTGCGTTGTGTAGGGTGGACCCACAGTTGCACTAAGTATCTTCTCCCCTCACCTTCGGGATCTTGGGTGAAAGAAAAAAGTGTCAGCGACACTAGATTTTTCTTTTATTACTAAAATATCCGTGGGGATTTCCTTACCTCATAGTGTATTTCAAAATTAAAACACATTGGGGATTTCATCACCTCATAGCAATTTCAAGTGGTATTTCTCTTTGGACTGCTATATAAAAGGCTTTTGCAAAATGTTTGTTGACCTTTTTCTGTCAACTTAGCTACAAAGCCAATCTGAGATCTTTTTTTTTTGCATAACTTGCATGTTATACACACTATATTGGTAGCATGTAGTAGGGTCTTTTCATTTATTCGGGCTCAAAGTTCTATTTCCAAGATGACCAGTCGTGGCGGTCAAATCACTTAAGCTTACTAGCTCAATGTTGATGGGGTCATTGGTAGGTGATTCCCCTTTCACCCATTACCATCTGATAGATAGTTTGTCGCGTCGAACATGATAACTCCCTTTTTTGTTCCCTATTCCGACCATCCATTTTTGCATGACAAAACGATATGCAATGGTGGACCCGACCTTTTCCTATGCTCCCTTATGACCTGAAGGCTTCATAGTCACCATGCAACTTTGCCCAGATCAACGGTTATGAGTTGTGCAATTGCTTCAATATGCGCCACAAACCTAACTCTGCAATGCCGCTGACGATGTGACATGTAGGACCCACAATGGATATGTTGGCATGATTGGTATAACTAATGCAGATGAAGAATAATGACTGAACCGGTAAAGGACTGTTTGTGATGACATTATGATGAAGAGATTGAGATTGCATGATTGATGACTTTCATCAGTTATTTGTGTTGTCATTGATGATAGTTGATGTTTACTATGTTGTATTTTATCATCTTAGTCTTTTTTGGTCTACCAGAAAGAGCTTACCGGTAAAGAAATAAGAAACTGAGAATTAGGACCTTAACCAGTAAACAAGGAAATGTTTTGATTAGATCTAGTGATTGGTGATGATTGAAGTGTTGTGGTTTAAGAAGTGAGTTTGTATCATTGTAATATGTATCTGATCGGAACCACATCATGTTTTGGTTATCGGAAGTCATGTTTATGATTTTTGTTATATTTTTCCTAGGGTTTAAGAAGGGTTTAAGGACTGATAAAGAATTCTCTTAACTGGTAATGATTTTTGGTTTGGCGGTGATCTACATCAAGTTCAAATATTGGTAATGATGTGGCTAGAACCACGTGAAGTGTTTGAATGATGTTTTGGCGCGATCAAGAGCGAATTTATTGGGAATATGCAAAGTGCTTAGCGGAATGAGCTAAGGGTTTCAAGGACTATTAGATCGAGGTGCGGTGATCATTCAACGATTGTAATTCATTTGTAATTGATTGTAATGATCCATATGATGATCTATAATAAGTTGTAAAGATATGTGATTATCTATGTTATAAGTCTTAGGGTTTTGTAACCGACTAAGTTGTAAAGGTTATCTAGGTCGGTACAGTTGATGTTTCTTATGTCGGTGGTTTTGAGAAGAGTGTGAAGCCGAACTAGAGTATGAGGGATCTGCTAGAGTGTAGCAGATTTGGAGCACAATTGGATCTGATCAAGCAAGCAGTTAAGTGCTATACCCAAATCATTCACTGTTGCTCCCTAATAGTTGGAGAAGTCAAAATCCCTTAACCAGTTAGGTCCTAACAGGCCTTACATTGTAAATCCCTTAACGTGTAGCTCAATATCTGAGTGTTAAATCCTCTTATGAGGTTGATCCTAACATGCCAAAGCTCCTAATAGGGCTCATCATCTAAATCTCTTAACCGGGTGACTCCTAACAGAGTCTGTTCCTAATAGGGCATCTTTGTAAGATTCTAACCAGGTTAGGCTCCTAACAGGGCAGATTCTGAAAGAGTGCACAATTTTTGTGCTTACCAATTCCCACCGTGCTTTTTCCCTATTTGGGTTTCCACTTGAAAAACATGGTGTTCATATGGTGAATGTTTTTATGTGTTGTTATGTTTTATTTTTAGTTAATGCATGGTTAATGAACACTTAATGTGCAAACATGATAAATCAGATTAGCAGATGATTATCAACAAATACCGGTACTGGTAAATGGTTTTATTGTTGGTTATTGAAAGTTTTATAAGGTTGAGTTTTAGATTTGAATTTGTTGTTAATATTGATTCACCCCCCTCTCAGTATTAACCGGATCCTCTAAGATTAACAATTGGTATCAGAGCCTTGGTCCTCTGTGTGCAGAAAGCTTAACAGCTTGAAGGAAAGATCTTGAAGAAAGATGATGAAGAAGGAGGGTCCCAAGTTTACCAAGGACAACTACCAGATATGGAAAGACCAGATGAAGATATAAATTAAAGGATTGGGTGCTCAGTATTGGAATCATGTGGTAAACAAGTATGTTGCTCCTACTACCAGCCCCTTGACACTAGATGAGCTTAAAGTACAACAAGAAAACATTCAAGCCTTGGAAGCAATTGTAAGTACTTTATCTGATTCTTAGTATATAGATGTTCATGGATCAGAAACTGCATTTGAGGTATGAGAGAAATTAGAATTTGTTTATGGAGGAGATGAACATGTACAAAGAGCAAAAGAAGAAAGTTTAAGAGGCAAATTTGATGACATGAAAATGGTTGATGGTGAGAACATTGCACAATATGGTAAAAGAATTAAAGAAGTTGTAGGTGGTATTAAGAGTGCTAAAGGTAAGATTGATGATGATGTTGTTGTTAGTAAAATGCTTAGAACTCTCCTACCACAATATTCTCTTAGAGTTTCTGCAATTCAAGAACTGAGATCTTTTTCTAAAGATAAAGTCACTGTTGATTCTCTTATTGGAAAGTTGACTACATTTGAGTTAAACAACTTTGATAATAGTGTTTCAAAACCATCTGAATATGCTTTTAAAGCTTCTATAACCGATACATCTGTGAAGAAAGGAAAGGATATTTGTCATATTCATGACTGCAGGTCTAGTCATGGTGGTTGATAATGAAGATTATCTGATGGAACTTGAGGCACTATTGGCTAAAAGTTTCCTAGAGGCACTGGAAAGTACAAAGGTAAACTTCCTTTCAAGTGTTTTTCCTGCAATAAGTTTGGACACATTACTGCAAATTGTCCTAACAGTGATAAAAAAGACAGGTTCAAGAAATTTAAAGGAAAAGGACAAAAATATTGCTATGTTGCAGTTGATGAAGAATAATAAGAAGATGACTATGAGGAGATAGTGTTTGTTACTGTGAAGGAAGATCTGACTGATGAAAAGGCATTGGTGTCTCACATGGATAGTAGTGATGAATGAAGAATTAATAGTGGTTGCTCACACCACATGACTAGTGATAGAAACAAGTTCTTATCTCTTGAAGATTTTGATGACGACGTGGTAAGGTTTGGTAACAACTCACCCTGCATGGTTAAAGGTAAAGGAACTATTTCATTGAATGGAAAAAGTAATGCAGATGATGCCTTTTGGGTTTATGGATTAAAACATAACCTTTTGAGTGTTGGTCAATTAAATGATAAGGGATATCTTCTAGAATTTAAAAGTGGAGTGTACATGATTCTTGGAAGTAATGGGGAATTGATTTTTACTAGAAAGAAAACAAGAGATAATATTTTTCATCTGAATACTAACATGAATAGTTGTTTGGTGGCAAAGATTGAAGATAACTGGTTATGGCACAAGAGGTTTTGTCATGGGAATTTTGACAATTTTATAAAGGTTACTAAATCAAGTATTATGAGCAGTT
The DNA here is from genome assembly GCF_030272615.1 of Cryptomeria japonica. NCBI lineage: Eukaryota > Viridiplantae > Streptophyta > Pinopsida > Cupressales > Cupressaceae > Cryptomeria > Cryptomeria japonica. The sequence goes on along the minus strand of NC_081415.1, from coordinate 495,260,140 downwards.
TTCCCGATCTTGTTAAACTGGATTGTGTGTTATGTAAGAACTATTTGATGGGTAAGGTGACTTCTTTATCTTATAAGAGTAAGTCTTTCTCTTTGGGAAATATTCTAGATTTGGTTCATACTAATCTTTGTGGTCCTATGAGGACTAAGAGCTATTTTGGTGATAGATATTTCATGATTTTCATTGATGATTTTTCCAAGATAATGTGGGTAACTTTTCTAAGAGAAAAGTCTGAGGCATTCAGTAAATTCAAAGAATTCAAAGTTTTAGTTGAGAAAGAAATTGGGAAGAATTTGAAATTTTTGAGATCTGACCGGGGAGGAGAATTTACTTCTGATGAGTTTGTGAAGTTTTGTGATGAACAAGGAATCAAGAGGCAAATGTCAGCTCCTAGAACTCCACAACAAAATGGGATAGCAGAGAGAATGAATAGAACAATTTTTGAAGCTTCTAGAACCATGTTGATTCAAGGTGAAGTACCGGAAATGTTTTAGAGAGAAGCAGTTAGGATTGTTGTTTACACTTTGAACTGGGTATTTGTCAAGAGAGGTAAGAACAAAACACCTTATGAATTATGGCATGACAAGACTCCTATGTAAGTTACTTTAAAAAAATTGGGAGTAAATATTTCATTAAACATGATGATTTCACAAGAAAGTTTGATGCAAAGTGTGATGAAGTTATTTTTCTTGGTTACTCTACAAAGAGTGAGGCTTTAAAATGTTATAACAAGGGAACAAAAAGGATCATTGAGAGTGCAAATGTGAAGGTAGATGAAATCTCTGAGAAATATGATAAGACCAGCAGATTTGAACCTGAGAAAGATGAAGAAAAACTTGTGTTTATTGAACCAGAAGTACAAAAGAATGATGAGTGGGAAAATGCAGAAATAGGTGCTCAACCATTAAATGAAGAAAGTGATGAAGAACATGAAGAACATGAAGAAGGCACATCACTGGAATTGGTAATACCAAGGTATGTTAGATTAAATCATTTAGAAGAACAAATTATAGGAGATAAAAATGTTGGTGTACAAACAAGAAAGAAAATCAGAGAAAACTCATGTTTGATTTCTACTATTGAGCCTAAAACAGTAAGAGAGGCATTGAAGGATGATTACTGGATTAATGCTATGAATGAGGAATTGGATTAGATAGAGAAGAGCAAGACATGGACACTTGTTCCTAGACTGGAAGACAAGAATGTGATTGGCACTAAATGGGTCTTTAGAAACAAGTTGAATGAAGAAGGCAAGGTTGTGAGGAATAAAGCAAGGTTGGTATGCAAAGGCTATGCACAAGAAGAAGGAGAAGATTATGGAGAGACATTTGCACCGTTGGCAAGATTGGAAGGAGTAAGAATGTTACTTGCTTATGGTGCATTTAAAGGCTTTAAGGTCTAGCAAATGGATGTTAAATATGCTTTTCTTAATGGCATCTTTGAGGAAGAAGTGTACATAGAACAACCAGATGGATTTGCTTTGTCTGAGGATAAAGATATGGTTTGCAAGTTACATAAGGCATTCTATGGATTGAAGCAGGCACCAAGAGCATGGTATGAAAGATTGCATGCACAACTGATCAAGATAGGATTCCAACCTACCAATGAGGACAGTAATATATATCTTAAGACTGATGGAGACAGAGTGTTGATAGCTGAAGTGTTTGTAGTTGATATAATTACTAGAGGTGATGATGATTTATGTATGGCTTTTGCTAAGGAGATGAAGAAATAATTTGAGATGTCTCTTATTAGTGAGATTAAGTTTTTCATTGGGTGGCAGGTCCAACAATTGGATGGTGGAATATTTATCTATCAGAGTAAGTATGTAAAGGAAGTGTTGAAAACATTTGGCATGGAGGATTGTAAACCGGTTGGTACTCCGATGGTGACAGGTTGTAAATTTTCTAAATAGGATGATTCACCCTTTGTTGATGAAAAAGAACATAGGTCCATGATTGGTAAGTTGCATTATGTTGTTCACAATAGGCCTGATATTGCACACATCCTTGGTTTGGTTGCTAGATTTCAAAAGGATCCCAAGGAGGCTCACTTGGTAGCGGTGAAAAGGATATTCAAATATCTGAAAGGCAGAATGGATTATGGCTTATGGTATCCTTATAAAAATGATTTTTCTTTGGAAGTGTTTACTAATGCAGAATGGGCAGGCAACGTTGATCATCGGAAAAACACTATTGGTTGAGCTTTTCTTCTTGGAGGTAGATTGGTTTCTTGGAGAAATAAGAAGCAAACATGTGTATCACAGTCAACAGCTGAAGCAGAATATGTTGCAACATCTATGAATTGCACATATTTCAAAAAATAAAAGTGGTGATTATTTATTGTGACAATAAAAGTTTGAACTGGTGATTATTTATTGTGACAATAAAAGTGCAATTAATATTTCAAAAAATATTGTATTGCATGCAAGAACTAAACACATAGAATTGAAATATCACTTTCTGAGGGAGAGAGTACAGGAAAAATAAGTCAGAATGGAGTATGTGACAAGCAAAGAGCAGCTAGCAGACATTTTGACAAAACCATTATCGAAGACTACCTTTGAGTAGCTCAAAGGTAAATTAGGGGTTAGACCTCTACACAAGAAAAACTAGGATGCAGGAGATGCATCAATCCAAGTATGCTTATTGAAAACTTTTCACTATGGATTGATGAAATGATGGCTACTTTGTAGGGGGAGCAACTTAGATGAGATTTGCAAAGATGATGAAGACAATAACAACAAATTTGATGATCGGTGATGGATATGCACCTTTGTCATTGTTTTCAAAGGGGGAGAATAAAAAATATGATTGGGGAGAAGAAATGAAGATTTAGTTCTAAGTGGATAAGAGAAGATCGATAGAAGAGTGAAGTACAACAGAGAAGTTCCAGAACTGAGCAGCATGATTTTAGTTGAATATGTTGGTGTTTATGTTTGTGTTGCTATCAATGCCAAAGGGGGAGAATGTTGGCATAATTGGCATAACTGATGCAGATAAAGAATGATGATTGAACCGGTAAAGGATTATTTGTGATGACATTGTGATGAAGAGATTGAGATTGCATGATTGATAACTTTGATCAGTTATTTGTGTTGTCATTGATGGAAACTGACGTTTACTATGTTGTATTTTGTCATCTAAGTCTTTTCTGGTCTATCAGAAAGAGTTTGTTAGACAACTCAGATAATCGGTGAACAATTGAGAGGGGGGGTGAATCAGTTATTAACAGATTATAGAACTTTAAGCATTAAAACTTTATTACTAGAATACATAAACCAAATACCGGAATAGTAGATATAACAATTAAGCACAAACATAAACCAAAGAACATTTACCAACCATCCACAAAAGATAACACCAAGATTTGTACATGGAAAACCTGATAAAAGGAAAAACTACAATGGGAAGCCTACCCATAGTCAGATAATACTTCTGTAATAAGTATGTGATTACATAAAGAGGGGCTTGCACATGCAGAAAGGCCAACAACCTAGAGTGCATTTCTCATCACAAAAGGAGCCTCACTGACTACAAATAAATCCAAACTACAAATCTAGAAAGAAGAGTGAACTGCAAGAATAACATCTCCTATGCCTAAATATAGTTCCAGTTAAGTTCAGTACCAGAGGTCTTAAACCTCTTTCACCAACCCAATTCGATCACCTATGATCGACCAAAACCTCTTCATATGATTACAACCTTAGTCGCACACAGATAATCCTATAACCTAAATTCCATGAATATGCCCATGATCTACAAAGAGATCTTACATCATATTTATACCAAGCCAAGACCCAAACAATTAGGTCAGCCACCTAAAAGATAATACAATAAATTCATAACATAAACTCACAATCCAGTGATCAACCAAGTTGGCCTAAGACCCAAACAACATAATCCAATCAATAAACCCAACCGACAACGCATCATGATCATCCACCAACACGTGACATAAGTCAGTCCATAACCTAGCCGAATAAGATAGAATTAGGTCCGGACCCAAATCCAACACCACCAATCAGCATAAACACAAACAAGATAACCATCAACATCCTGAAAGCCATCTAGAATCCGTGCTAATACCAGTTATCACATGCATCAAAAGATCGTCAACAAAGCTTTGCTGGTAGAACCCTTACCGGTGACCAAAAGGCTTACTAGAACAAATGATAGCTCCCGAGTCATCAAATCCTGAACCAAATGATTGTGATACACATCTAAACAACATGAATGATAGATCAAAACCAATTCCACAAACTGAAGCATACCAAAGCATACCAGATCAATATCATAATCCAACCGCTCTATCAGAACCTACTGAAAACCGGTAAACAACCAAAACAATCGGTGTTGCCATGAATGACAAAACATCAATGCAATACATAATCAATTCCTTCAATATGCCAACAATCTCCCCCTTTGGCATTGATAACAACACTAGATGTGAAAAACATCCAAGTGCCAAGAAATGCCAAACAAGTCTCGCCCAAAGGAAGACAACCAACAATCTCCCATAAGATGATATTACAATGAAGTTAACAAACTCCCCTACAAATGATATCCCTGTTAATCTTTTTTTTCACATATATATCTCCCCCTTTGACATCAATGCCAAAAATCATACATGAATATCAAAGAAAAATCATAAATCCATTGAGCCACATAGCTGACTACTCCCCTTGAGTAGTAGCACCAACACATCAATCTAGAATGAGTAGTAGCTCTGTAAATGCATACTAGACTGATACCAATCAACATCACTTAGGTCTCTACCGAAGAGGCAGAAACCCCCAATCTATCTCTGAAGTACTCAAATGATTCCTTAGGCAAAGGTTTAGTGAAGATATCTGCAATCTGCTCTCTAGTGTTCACATAAACCAGTCTAACTTCATTTGCTTCCACCTTCTCCTTCAAAATGTTGTACTTGATAGATATGTTCTTTGTCTTAAAATGAAATACCAGATTTTTTGATATGTCAATAGAAACAGAGTTATCATAGTGAATAACTACCAGTTCATTACAGTCCACCCTTATATCCTTCAACATTTGCTTCATCCATAAAACTTGTGTATAGTTAGTAGCAGCAACAACATACTCAAATTCAATAGTAGATAAAGAGGTACATGACTACTTCTTTTTTATCCATGAAACAAGTTTCTTTCCAAGAAATTAAGCTCCACCAGATGTGCTCTTCTGGTCATCAACATCTCCAGCCCAATCTACATCTGTATATGCACATAGTATAAAATCATCATTTTTAGGATACCACAAACTATATTCAGTTGTTCCTTGCAAATACTTAAAAATCCTTTTCACCGCACTCTCATGATTCTCTCTAGGATCACTTTGATATCTTGATACAATATAAATTGCATTCATTATATCTGGTCTAGTCTGAGTCAGAGATAAAAAACCTCCAATCATAGACTTTTACCTTGTAGGATTTACCGGTGCTGATGCATCTATCTTAGTCAATTTCTCACTTGTAACCATAGGTGTACCAACCGGGTTAGAATTTTCCATACCAAATTTATTCAAGAACTCCCTAGCATACTTAGTTTGACAGATGAAAATACCTTTATCATTCTGAGTAATATGCAAACCTAAGAAAAATTTCATCTCCTCAATCATAGACATCTCAAATTCATTCTTCATATTATCAGAGAATTCCATATATAACTTATCCTCACCTCCAAAAATGATATCATCAACAAAGACTTCAACAATCAATATGTCATCATGAGTGATCTTATAATATTAATTACTGTCAGCATTACCTTTAGTGAAACCAAGCTTCAAAAGATATTTATCCAATCTTGCATACCAAGCTCTAGGGGATTTTTTCAATCAATATAAAGATTTCCTTAAACTGCAAACCATGTTTTTGTCATCTGAAAGTGAAAATCCATCAAATTACTAAATGTAAACTTCCTCTTCAAGATCTCCATTCAAAAATGTGCACTTAACATCCATCTGATAAACCTTGTAGTTCTTATGGGCAACATAAGCAAGAAATAATCTCACAACTTCAATCCTAGCTACCAGAGCAAAAGCCTCATCATAATCAATTCCTTCCTTCTGAGACTATCCTTTACAAACCAATCTAGCCTTATTCCTCACAATCTGTCCATCTTCATTAAATTTATTCCTAAAAACCCATTTATTCCCATTAACATTCTTATTTTTAGGCTAGGGAACTAAAGTCAATGTATTATTCTTTTCTATTTGATCTAATTCCTCTTCCATGGCGTTTATCCAACATTCATCTTTAAATGCTTTAATTACTGATGTCGGTTCAATTTGAGAAATTAAACATACCTCATCAGCTGCCAACCTTCTTCTTGTCATCACTCCTTTGTTCTTGTCTCCAATGATCCGATCTTCTGAATGATTTAACCTAACATAGCTAGGAGTCTTCTGATTTTATGTTCCTATGCTTTGATATTCAGTTATTGTTGAATTTTCGGATACTACCAGAGTAACTGGTTCAATATTCTATTCTAGTATAGGTACTATTGATTCAATTATGATCATTTCCACTGCTGGTTCTCTCTCATAAGTTTTATTTTGACTTCTGTTTAGCTCATCCACCTTGACATTAGTTCTCTCCACAATTCTTTGCAATCTTTTATTATAACATCTATATGCTTTTCTTTCATTAGAATAACCAAGAAATATCCCTTCATCACATCTAGGATCAAACTTTTCAATGGAATAATCTCTTTTGATATAGCATTTACTACCAAAGATTTTGAAATACTTAACTATAGGTGTATGATGAAACCATAACTTATAAGGTATCTTATTGGTGTCTCCTTTGATATGAACTTTGTTGAATGTGTATACCATCATTCTCACATCTTCTCTCCAGTAGATATGAGGCAGATTAGCTTTCATCATCATAGTTCTACCTGCATATAAGATAGTTTTGTTCTTCCTTTCCACAACTCCATTCTGCTGAGGTGTCTGGGGTGCAAATAATTGTCTCCTTATCCCATTCTTTTCATAATAATTGTTAAATTCACCGAATGTGAATTCTCCACCCCGATCAGACCTTAAGTATTTAATCTTCAATCCTATCTCCGTCTCAACTTTAGCTTTAAATATTTTAGACTTTTCAAATGATTCATATTTCTCCCTAAGAAAAGTAACCCACATCATTCTAGAATAGTCATCAATGAGTAGCATAAAATATCTATCACCCTGAAAACTCTCGATTCTAGCAAGACCACACAAATTAGTATGAATAAGATCAAGAACATCATTATATTTTTCTTGTATACTCTTAAAACAAGTTCTGACTTGCTTTCCCAATTGACATTCCTTACATACCGGATTATAGGGCTTCACAATCATAGGTATATCTCTAACTGCCTTAGTAGAACTGATCTTTATAATGCAATCAAAATTCACATGACACAACCTCTTATGCCATAGCCAACTCTCATAAATTTGTGCAAAAAAACATGTCTTCTCACCGTAGTTCAAATGAAATATGTTACCTTTAGTCAGAGTATCGGTTGTAATCTCCAATCTAGATCCATTGATAATCTTGCATTTTCCATCCTTGAACTGTAATTGAAATCCCTTATCCACCAACTGTCCTACACTCAAAAGATTATGCCTTAAACCTTCAACATAATAAACATTATCAGTATCATGCTTACCATCCAATGATATAGTTCCTCTTCCCTTGATCATGCATGCTTTGTCATCTCCAAATCTAACCGGAACGCCATCAAATTCTTGCAAAGATAGAAACTTCCTTTTATCTCCAATCATATGATGTGAACATCCACTGTCTATCACCCATTCATCCTTGTCTTCAACTTTATCAGCAAGGGCCTTTTCTTTAGGTATTGAATCATCTTCCTTGATAGCCAAGAATACCCATTCCTTTCCATTTCCGGATCCACTAGATGGATCTTGTGTCGGTTCATTATCAGAATCAGTCACACCTTCCTCATCCACATAGTAGTATGATTTGTCTTTGTTCCTCTTGTACTTATGCTTGTTCTAATAATCATGGTTAGGCTTAAAATATCTTCTAGCTCTTTCCTCTAATCTTGAATTCCTTTCAAGACATCTAGATGCAAAATGACCTATCTTATTACATGCAAAACATTTAAAAGGTGATTTTCCTCCATACTTACTTCTTGCCAAACCTTTAGGCACTCTTCTAGCAAATAGGGACTCAAGTTGCTCAAACTCTTCATTTTCTTTCCTCATTTCCTCCAGTTCCTTAGTATATAAGGCTTTCCAATCACTTTTGCCAGTAGATGATGTAGATGCATGAAAAGTAGGTTCAGATTTTGCAACTCCAGAAGAACCAAATTCTTCAAGCTCAAAAGAAGATAACTTCCCAACCAAGGTATCCCTATTAATAGAGGTTTTTGCCATTGTTCTCAACTCATTAATTGTAGTAGCCTTCATCTTATAAGTCGGTGGCAAAGTTCTCAATACTTTAGAAACTATTTAATCTTCTCTCAAAGATCCACCACAACACTGAATTCCCAGAATAATTTCATTAACTCAATCCATAAAAGTAGTAATCCTTTCATCTTCTTCCATCTTCAGGTTCTCACATCTCACCCGATAACCATCAATTTTAGTAATTTTAACAGTAGTGTTACCTTCATTGAGAGTCTCCAATTTATTCCATATAGCATTTGCAATTGATTTGTCGGTTAGTCCCATAACTTGCTAATAAGAAAGTGCACACAAAAGGGCTTCTCTAGCTCTACAATAATTTTCAATATCCTTTTCCAAGCTTATTGAAGGAGGATTGATAGATGCCAGATTATGAGGTATATATCCTTTCTTAGTGATCTCCCAAATATCCTTACCAAGACATCTTAGACGAGTCTCCATCTGAATCTTCCATACTTTGTAATTTGTTCCATCAAGACTAGGAATTTCTCTCTGGAAAATAGTTGTAGATGAACTTGATGAACTTGAACTATTTGATGCCATAGAATCTTCCTCAAGCAGTTAAGCTTTTGCAAAGAGGACCAGGCTCTGATACCAATTTTTAAATAGCTCTGATAACCAATGAAAAACTGAGAGGGGGGCTAAATCAATTGTTAACAAATTATAGAACTTTAAGAATTAAAACCTTTTACTAGAATACATAAACCAAATATCAGAATAGTAGATATAACAATTAAGCACAAATATAAACCACAAAACATTTACCAACCATCCACAAAAGATAACACCAATATTTGTACGTGGAAAACCTACTAAAGGGAAAAACCACGGTGGGAAGCCTACCCACAGTCAAATAATACTTCTGCAGTAAGTATGTGATTACATAAAGAGGGGCCTGCACATGCAAGAAGGCCAATAGCCTAGAGTGCACTGCTCATCACAAAATGAGCTTCACCGACTACAAAATAAATCCAAACTATAATCCGGAAAGAAGAGTGAACTGGAAGAATAGCATCTCCTATGCACGAATACAGTTTCAGTTAAGCCCAGTACCAAAGGTCTTAAGCCTCTTTCACCAACCCAATTCGATCACCTATGATCGAACAAAACCTCTTCATATGATTACAACCTTATTTACACACAAATAATCCTATAACCTTGATCCCATGAATATTCCCATGATCTACAAAGAGATCTTACATCATATTTATACCAACTCAGGACCTAAACAATTGGGTCAGCCACCTAAAAGATAATACAATAAATTCATAACATAAACCCGCAATCCAATGATCAACCAAGTTGACCTAAGACCAAAACAACATAATCCAATCAATAAACCCAATTGGTAACACATCGGGATCATCCACCAACACATTACATAAACCGGTCATAACCTAGCCGAATAAGATAGCATTAGGTATGGACCCAAATCCAACACCATCGATCAATAGGAACATGAACACGAATAAAATAACCATAAACATCCTGAAATCCATCTAGAAGCCACACCAAAACCACCTATCACGTACATCAAAAGATCTCCAACAAAGCTCTGCCAGTAGAACCCTTATCGGTGACGAAAAGGCTTATAGAACAAATGATAGCTCCTGAGTCATCAAATCCCAAACCAACTGATCGTGATACAAATCTAAATAGCATGAATGATAGATCCAAAACATTTCCACAAATTGAAGCATACCAGAGCATACTGGATCAATATCGTAATCCGACCGCTCTACAGGAAACCACTAAACAACCAAAATAATCGCTATTGCCATCAATGAAAAAACATCAAAGTAACACATAATCAATTCCTCCAATTTTCCATTTAAGCTTACTTGTAAAGAAACAAGAAACTGAGAATTAGGACCTTAACCGATAAACGAGAAAATGTTTTGATTAGATTTGGCAATTGGTGATGATTGAAGTGTTGCAGTTTGGAATGTGAGTTTGTATCATTGTAATATGTATCTGACTAGAACCACATCATGTTTTGGTTACCAGAAGTCATGTTTATGATTTTTGTTGTATTTTTGCTAGGGTTTAAGAATGGTTTAAGGACCGGTAAAGAATTCTCTTAAATGGTAATGATTTTTGGTTTGGCGGTGATCTACATCAAGTTCAAATATTGTTGATGACATGGCTAGAACCATGTGAAGTGTTTGAATGATGTTTTCGCGCGATCAAGAGAAAATTTCTTGGGAATGTGCAAAGTGCTCAGCAGAATGAGCTAAGGGTTTGAAGGAGTATCAGAGTGACATGTTGTGATCATTCAACGACTGTAATTGATGTGTAATTGATTGTAGTGATCCATATGATGATCTGTAATTATTTGTAAAGATCTGTGATGATCTATGTTGTAATTCTTAGGGTTTTGTAATCGACTAAGTTGTAAAGGTTATTTAGTTCGGTATAGTTGATGTTTATTGTGTTGGTGGTTTTGAGAAGAGTGTGAAGCTGAACTAGAGTGTGAGAAATCTGCAAGACTCTAGCAAATTTGGAACAGAATTAGATCTAATCAAGAAATAAGTTAAGTTCTATACCCAAATCATTCACCGTTGTTCCCTAATAGTTGCAGCAATCAAAATCCCTTAACCAATTAGGTCCTAATAGGCCTTACATTGTAATCCCTTAACCGTGTAGGTCAATATCTGAGTGTTGAATCCTCTTGCGAGGTTTATCCTAACAATTCAAAGCTCCTAATAGGGCTCATCGTCTAAATCCCTTACTCGGGTGACTCCTAATAGGGTCTACTCCTAACAGGGCATCTTTGTAAGCTTCTAACCAGGCTAGGCTCCTAACATGGCACATTCAGAAAGAGTGCACAATTTTTGTGGGTACCAATTCCCATCGTGGTTTTTCCCTATTTGGGTTTCCATGTGAAAAACATGGTGTTCATATGGTTAATTTTTTTATGTGCTATTATGTTTAATTTTCAGTTAATGCATGGTTAAGGAACACTTAATGTGTAGACTTGATAAATCAGATTATTAGATGATTATCAATAGATACCGGTACTGGTAAATGATTTTATTGTTGGTTATTGAAAATTTTATAAGGTTGAGTTTTAGATTTGAATTTTTTGTTAATACTGATTTACCCCCCTCTCAGTATTAGCCGGATCCTCTAAGATTAACAAGATAATGACATACATCTGGATCGAGAACAACATGAACACATAGGCAGCCGAGCTATGTAACAAGAATATTGGTCCCATAGTCCCAACATCTAGATGACATAAATGACAGTCACTTTGATGGGATCAATGATATGGATTAGACACACAATTGCACTTTTAAACGAAGATGTTCCACCAAGATAATTCCACAATGTCGCAGGATGCTTTTTGGGCCCGACCTTTCTCTTTCGTTGATGATAACTTAATCTCTGATTAGATGAATATGTTTTAATCCTCCGTTAGGCTCTTTTGGATGCATATGTGGTGAGATCTCGCACATCCATTTGCACACGAGATCTCTCAATCAATGAATGAAATTCAATTTTCTCAGTGGTCGTTGAAATTCAATTCTTCTACAGGAGGTGATTGTCAACCCAATAATTGAGGTTCTTATTTTTCTCAGTCAGTGCCCCAAATCAGATCAAATTTTCTTGTAGCTATTGGATTTGGTCCCCATTACTCCATTGGTGATTTCTGTAGGCCCCTTTTTGGATGCCACCATGCCTCTTCAATGCATTTTGAAGACCTCTTTTTCTTTGCCATGCTGCCATGATGTACTTGCACATAGAGATGTCTTCTCTTGTATCCCTTTTTGCCTCTTTCAGAGATAATGACCACTTACAAAGGAGATTCAACACGCCATCAGATCAGTCAATCTGATCTTATCTTCCCTCTTGCAGATATTTTGTCACCTAACTCTAGGAGGGTTAGAGTTTCAACTATAGTTCTCATTTTGAGTTATGCCTTAGCTATAAAGGATTTTTTTTTCCTTTCCTCGGGGTCTTCTTTCCCTTTCTCTTGCAGAATTCTTATGTCTCTCTGCAACTATAAATTTTGCCTTTCCTCTACATTAATAGAACTAGCTTGTTTTGTCTCCTTTCAGATCTCATAATCTATGTAATTCTTTTACCTTGTTATCTGAATGCATTCTCTTTTGTTTGCTTGATTATGTGTGACTATGTTGATCCCTTTTAAAAATTCATCTATGAGCCAAGTGCAACTCTTTTTGATATTCATAATAATTCCAACCTCCATTCATTCTTTGAGGAGCTAATTAGGATAAAAATTTGTGCATGTTTTAGGTAGTTTCTACTGATGTTCCATGTAGTCATAGGTAGAAAGATCAATATTCCATCTAGGTGCAAACCCCTTTTCCCCTTTTTCAGTATCCCTTTCCTCTGTCTATGTTTTCCTTGTTAGATTAGTATATTAGACTTTTATGTGTTGGGTTGGTCCAACACTTTGCATCAGATTGAAAGGAAGTCGGCCTTCCCTAGAGATTTAACCTCACAATAGTGCAAGGTCCCACACTTGGGATGTTGTTTCCATGTTTCACAAGGTTGATCATCACAGGGTGTAAATTTTGTGACAATAGTTTTTGGCACACCTTGTGGGATAGATTGAACCACTTTGGTTCAAGGTTTCTTATCTTTTGTTGATAGTTGGCATGTCTATCAGCAAACTCAACCTTTGGAGGCAACATCCTACATACCTGGCGACTCTACAAAGAATAAATCTACTGGTTAATACATTCCATAACTCAAGCCATCTAAAGAATTGGTGTGTTCTTTAGTCCCAGCCCGTGGAGGCAACTTTTCCTCAAGCACCTGACTTCAAAAAAATCCTGGTGATATTGGTATGTCACCTTTTCTCTCTGGTAGGGCAAATATATGATCCTTTTCATTGAATTTTATGTAACAAAGATCATCTTTTTAATGCTTCAATGTGAGGGCCTACCATGGGTTTAACTTATATTCACCCCCCATTTTTAAAAATACCAATCAACCTCCCCCATTCTATCAACATGAACAAACTAGGACTGCTCCAAGTTTTAGCCCAAATAATGTATTTCCTCTAGTAGCAGGTGGGTATTTCCCTAATGCTTCTCACCCACCCACCCCTACTTTGCCTCCTAATCAACTGCAAAGTGATGAAAGGTAATTCTATTTCTAAGATGAAAATCATGATACTTAGTTTCAGTGAGAAGATCTATGAGATCAAGAAGCAACAATTCTGGGAGCAGCAGTAGGAGGAGGCATTTTACGAACAACAACAAGAAGAGTTGGGAGCCCAACAACAACATGAGGCCTTTCTTGCAGAGAAGATTGCTTCTACAAGACAGGAAGATATCAGACAGTTGGCGGCCCTAGAGGTCAAAATCATGCAGGCAAAGGCCTCTGCCCCTATCCCCCACTAAAAGAAGATTTCCAAGTTACAAATAGGGGAGCCCACCTAGATCTTTTGAGAATCCTATTCACGAGAGCTCTAATTTCAATTTTCCACATTCAATGGGAATGCTAGCTATGAATGTGCAAGAGTCTATTTTTTAGGACCATCAGTGGTTTGGACCTATTGAGATCTACCTTTGTAAGTGATGCAGGAGCATCCCTGGTTCACACCAATCTTGCATTAACCAAAAACATTTTCTTTTCTGTTTTGATTTTTGTTTGCAGTTTCAGTGTTCCTTTCTGTGTGTCTCAGTTTTGGCTCACTGATCCAATGGAGTTGGATTCTACTTGAAGACTTGATCATCCTTCTTACTTCCAAACCACATCTCATTTAAATCACTTCCGACAAGCTATCGCTATCAGTTTCCATGATAGTTTCTTGTTACCGGTTATTCCTTTATTACTGGTTTCCTAAGACCTATTCTGGTGATCTACCAGAACCCATTCTGAAGCTGGTGGAGCCTTGGACGTTGATCTCGATGTTTCTTGGCATGTGGTTGGCCTTCTACGTGTCATCCTTTGGAATTTCTAGAGGAATCTCTTGGCGGAGGTCGACCTTGTTCATTTTGCATGTTAGGTCTTGTTCTTTGGGTTTTTATCCTTTTGGGCCAACTCGATCCTTTGAATTGATATATATATATATATATATATATATATATATTTGGAATATTTTTTTAGAATGCAATCAATTAAAGATCAATTAGAATCAATCATAGATAGACTATGCCTAGAAGATAGATCTTTTGATTTAAGGTCTCAGTGTGACCTATTCTACTAGGCCTGTGTGATAGTATGTTGTAACCCGGTTGTTACCGGTTGGATGTAATCAAATTTCATGCAATAAAACTATCTATTCTGCATTCCCTCCATCATATCTATGTGTTTCTGTTGTGTTTACTCTTGCTGACCGATTTGGACTGATCTCCTTGAGGTCCCTCCTCACCACTAACTACTTCAAGTGGTATCAGAGTGAAGCTTTTGTTCCAAAGGTTGTGTGTCCTGAATTTTGTTGTAGGGTGGTAGATTGCAGATCCGATCTGCAATTGCAAAGGACTAGCATGAATCAATGGCACGAAGAGGAACTAGGAATGGTGGAGCACATGGGAATGCAAAACCTGTTGTGATGGAGACATTGCAAGGAATAGCAACCCGGTTAGAAGCTGTGGAGACAACCCAGAGATGAGGCTGACCTATTGAGGATGTGAGAAAAGATGAAGGAGAAGAAGCTCCAACAGAACAAGTGAACCTACAGGCAGTTGATCCGGATGAAGAAAGGTTTTTAAAAGTTTTGAGTAGGGTGAACACTAAACCTCATTTTACCCCACTAGAATATGATGGGAAGTTAGATTCAGATAAATTGTTGGATTGGATCTTGGAGATGGAGAAGTATTTTGATTTCGAAAGAACTCCAGAAGAGAGGAAGGTGAAATACGCCTGTACCCAGTTGAAAGGTCATGCATCTCTTTGGTGGGAGCATTTGCAAGTTGATAGATAGAGAAGAGGTAAATAAAAGATTAACATATGTGATAGGATGATTTCTAAGTTAAAATCAAAGTTTGTCCTGATGAATTACCAAGTGGATTTGTTTCAGAAGTTGCAGAATCTGGGACAAAAGGAATCTAGTGTGAAGCATTTTACAAGTTGAACATCAGATTCAGACATGTTGATGAAGTTGAACAAATTGGAAGATATTTGAATAGATTGCAAATGCCTATACAAGATGAACTCAATATGATCAAATTGGAGAGTGTTGAAGAGGCTTACCAGTATGCACTAAAGGCTGAAGAGAAATTGAATAAAAGACCTGAGCAAAGATAGAGAGGTAGAGGTGGAAGGTTTACCGGAGGAAGATTTCAAGGAGGAAGAGGATATACCAGAGGAAGAGGAACCAGTAAAGATCACAACAAGGAAAAGGAAGTGAGAAAAGAAGGTAATTCATATTGGAAGGATGATAGAAATTTCTACTAGAGGAGAGAACCGGATGGTTACCTGAATGAGAACTTTGGAAGACAATACAAGAGGAAAGTTAGAGGAACCTGCTTTAAATGTGGAGGAGAAGGGCACCATGCATTTCAATGTAAGAAGACAAAGGCTACCAGAAGAGCAGCAGTAGTGGAAGAAAACCCCACCAGAACAGAGAATAAACCAGAAGATGGAGAACTGTTGATGCTAAGGAGAGCTTTGTGTCGTACCGCAGGAGATGAAGAACCCTTACAAAGGAAGAACCTTTTCATGACCAGATGTAAGGTATCTGGTAAGTCTTGTAAATTTTTTATTGAGAGTGGTAGTTCAAATAATCTTGTTTCAGAAGAGATGGTGAATAAGTTGAAATTGGAAAGATTGAAACTCCCTAATACTTATCAGATAACATGGATTCAGGATGAACATAAGTTGTTAGTAAGTGAGCAGTGTTTAGTAAAATTAAAAATTGGGAATTATCATGATGAAGTTTTATGTGATATTATGCCTATGGATATTTGTCATCTTTTATTGGGAAGACCTTGGTAGTTTGATAGACAGGCAATACATGATGGGAGGAAGAATGCATAAACTATTGTGGCCAATGGGATGAAGAAAACCTTGTTACCTTTGGAGGAACCTTTGAAGAGTGAAGTTTGTACAAATGCTAGAATCTGTTTAGTAGATGGAAGGAAATTCATGGATGGAATGAGACATGAGAATGTGTGTTTTGCCTTAATTCCTAAGAAGACTGAGAGACCAAAACTGGAAGGAGAACACCTGACAGAGATAAGAGATTTGCTGATAGAATATGAGGACATCATTTCAGATAATGTACCTCAGCGATTGCCACCTGTTAGAAGTATTAGTCATTGCATGGACTTGATTCCTGGAGCTAGTTTTCCAAACAAAGCTACACAATGGTTGACATCGACAGAAAATGAAGAACTGAATAGACAAGTGCAGGAGTTGTTGGAGAAAGGTTTATTCAAGGAAAGTTTGAGCCCTTGTACAGTACCAACAATATTAGCACCTAAGAAGAATAGATAATGGAGGATGTGTACCAATGCAAGAGCAATAAACAAGATCATAGTGAAATACTGGTTTCCTTTGCCTAGGATGGATGACATAATGGACTATCTGAGTGGAGCAAAATACTTTACAAAGATAGATTTGAAGAGTGAATATCATCAGATTAGGATCAGAGAAGGTGATTAGTGGAAGACAACATTTAAGACAAATGAAGGACTATATGAATGGTTGGTGATGCCTTTTGGATTGACTACTGCGCCGAGTACTTTCATGAGGTTGATAAATGAGGTATTAAAGAAATTCTTGGGTAAGTTTGTTATTGTGTATTTGGATGACATTCTAATTTTTAGTAATAAAAAAGAAGAGCATTTATTGCAGTTAAGACAATTTTTACAAAGGTTGAGAAAAGAAAAGTTGTTGATCAATATCAAGAAGTGCACTTTCATGAAGGATGAGTTAGTCTATTTGGCCTTTGTGATATCCGAGGATTGTTTGAAGGTGGACCTTGAGAAAGTGAAAGCCATTGTTGAGCGGCCTACACTAGATATAATTGGAGAGGTAAGATCATTTCATGGATTGGCTAGTTTTTAACCGGAAGTTTATCAGAAATTTTAGTTTAGTTTGTAACCCTATGACTAAGAACATGAGAGGATATAGGAAGGAATTCAAGTGGACCACCACAACAAAATTTTTTTTTGAAATGTTGAAGCAGAAAATGACTGAGCAGCTTGTGTTGGCTTTACCATATTTCAATAAGGTATTTCAAGTGGATTGTGATACAAGTGGAACAACAATAGGAGCAGTTTTGAGTCAAGAAGGCAGATCAGTAGCATATTTTAGTGAGAAATTGAATGATGCCCAAAATAGATATTCAATTTATGATCAGAAATTTTATGCCATAGTTCAAGCCTTGAAGTAAAGACACTACTTGTTGCCTAAGGAGTTTGTGTTCTATACAGATAATCAAGCTTTGTAGTATTTGAACAGTCAGAGTATGTTGAATCAGAGACATATGAGATGGGTAGAATCCTTGCAGAGTTACACCTTTGTGTTGAAGCATAAATGGGAAATCTAACAAAGTTGTTGATGCATTGAGTAGGAGAAGGAATTTTCTCACAAAAAATAAAGTGACAGTATTAGGTTTTGAAGATTTGAAGACCTTGTATGATGAAGACCCGGATTTTGCAGAACCTTGGAAAGCATGTAGAGAACTAGTTATGGTTGATAGAAGCAAATGGTTGGATTTATTCATTTAGGATGGGATGTTATTCAAGGGATTTTAGTTATGCATACCTAAGAGTTCAATGAGAGAGAACCCAATAAAAGAGAAGCATAGTGGAGGTTTAGCTGAACATTTTGGCATTGATAAAATAGTTGCATTGGAAAGTGAGCAGTACTTTTTTCCCCAGATTCATAAGGATGTTAAGAGATATATGTAAGTTGTAGAGATTTTAAAGTTGCAAAAGGTAGTAGTAAGAATGTGGGATTGTATAAACATTTGATAGTATCGGTAAGACCTTGGGAGGATATAAGCACAAATTTTGTACTTGGATTGCCTAAGACATTGAGAGGGAATGATTCTAGATTTGTGGTAGTGAATAGATTTTCAAAGATGGCTTATTTCATACCTTGTATGAAAACATCAGATGCATTACATTTAGCAGACCTATTTTTCTAGGAAGTGGTGAGATTGCATGGATTACCTTAGAGCATAGTTTCAGACAAAGACACTAAGTTTGTTTGCTGTTTTTGGAGAATACTTTAGAAAAAGATGAAGACAAATTGTAAGTTCAGTTCTACTTTTCATCCACAGACTGATGGACTGACCGAAGTAGTTAACCAGAGTCTGGGAAACTTGTTGAGATGTTTAGTGGGAGATAAAAATGGAAGTTGCGATTTGATCCTTGCAGAAGAAGAGTTTGCCTATAACAATTCAGTGAATAGGAGTACCTAAAAAACACCTTTTGAGATTGTCACCAGAGTACATCCTAGAGGAATAGCAGAATTGAGAGACATTAGCAGTGAAGACTGGAAGAGTTCAGAAGAAGAAGAATTTGCAGATCACATGGCAGCATTGCATATTCAGGTTAAACAACATTTTGAGGACATGAATAGAAAATATAAGGAGAAGGAAGATGAGAAGAGGAGACATAATGAATTTGAAGTTGGCGATGAAGTGATGGTATACTTGAGAAAAGAGAGATTCCCGGTTGGAACTTATAATAAGTTGTAGATGAAGAAGTTTGGACCCTGTAAGATTTTGAGGAAGTTCAGTTCTCGAAATGCATATGAAGTAGGGCTATCAGATAGTCTAAGTATTTCACCTGTATTCAACATTACATATCTTCATGAATACCATGAACTAGAATTAAATAAGGACAGTGTTGTAGACATTGACAAATAATTGCCTCGGAAGGAACCAGATCAGATTGAAGAGATTTTGGACAGTAGGATTGTGCGTAGTACCCGGAACAGTTAGTACCAAGAATATCTTGTGAAGTGGAAGAGAAGACCAGTTGAAGATTCATCTTAGTTTTCTTAGGTGGAGATAGAATGCCTTGGTTTCCCTCTGAACCCAAAAAAGTAAGAGGCTCACTTTTTCATTAACCCCAGAGGTCCGATGCAAGAGCATCCTCGGTTCACAACAATCTTGCATCAACCAAAAATATTTTCTTTTATGTTTGCAGTTTCAGTGTTCCTTTTTGTGTGTCTCAATTTTGGCTCACTGGATCAGGTGGATTTGGATTCTAATTGAAGAATTGATCATCCTTCTTGTTTTGAAATTGCATCTCATTTGGATCACTTTCTAGCAAGATATCGCTACCGATTTCCATGACAATTTCTTGTTACCGGTTGCCCAAGACCTCTTCTGGTGATCTACTGGAACCCTTTCCAATGCTTGCGGAGCCTTGGACGTTGATCTCAATTTTTCTTGGTGTGTGGTTGACCTTCTACGTTTCATCCTTTGGCTTTTCTGGAGGAATCTCTTGGTGGAAGCCAACCTTGTTCATTTTGCACGTTAGGTCTTGTACTTCGGGTTTTGATCCTTTTGGGCTGACTGGATCCTTTGGAACGGTATATATGTATTTGTAATCATGCTTTAAAATGAAATCAATTGAAGATCAATTAAATTCAATCAAAGATAGACTATTCCTAGAAGATAGATATTTTGATTTAAGGTCCTTGTGTGACCTATTCTACTAGGCCTGTGTGTCGATATGTTGTAACCTGGTTGTTATCGGTTGGATTTAATGAAATTTTATGCAATAAAAAATATATGTTCTGCATTGCCTCCATCATTTTTGTGTGTTTCCATTGTGTTTAATCTTGCTGACCAATTTGGAATGATGTCCTTGAGGTCCCTCCTCACCGCTAACTGCTCCAAGTGGTATCAAAGTGAATATTTCATTCTGGAGATTGCGTGTCCTGAATTTTGTTGTAGGGTGGCAGATTACGGATTCGACCTGCAATTGTAGAGGACTAGTGTGAATCAATGGCGTGAAGAGGAACTAGGAATGGTGGAGCATGTGATAATGTAGACCCTGTTGTGATGGAGATGTTGTTTGGAATAGCAGCCCGGTTAGAAGCCATGGAGACAACCCAAAGAAGAGACAACCTATTGAGGATGTGAGAAAGAAGATGAAAGAGAAGAAGCACCAACAAAACAAGTGAACCTACCAGTAGTTGATCCGGATGAAGAAAGGTTTTTAAGGGTTTTGAGTAGGGTGAACACTAAACCTCATTTTACCCCACCAGAATATGATGGGAAGTTAGATTCAGATGAATTCATGGAATGAATCTCAGAGAAGGAGAAGTATTTTGATTTTGAAAACACTACAGAAGAGAGGAAGGTAAAGTATGCCTATACCCAATTGAAAGGTCATGCATCTCTTTGGTGGGAGCATTCATAAGTTGATAGAAAAAGAAAAGGTAAAGAAATGATTAAGACATGGGATAGGATGATTGCTAAGTTAAAATCAAAGTTTGTCCCAACGAATTATCAAGTGGATTTGTTCTAGAAGTTGAAAAATCTGAGATAGAAGGAATCTAGTGTGAAGGAGTCCACCGAAGCATTTTACACGTTGAACATCAGATCCAGACATGTTGATGATGAAGTTGAACAAATTGCAAGATATTTGAATGGATTGCATATGTCTATACAAGATGAACTTAGTATAATCAAATTGGAAAGTGTTGAAGAGGCTTACCAATATGCAGTAAAGGTTGAAGAGAAATTGAATAAAAGACATGAGTAGAGACAAAGATGTAGAGGTGGAAGGTTTATCGGAGGAAGATTTCAAGGAGGAAGAGGATATAATGGAGAAAGAGGAACCAGTACAGATCGGTTTAAGGACAAGGAAGTGAGAAAAGAAGGTAATTCATACCAGAAAGATGATAGAAATTTCTACCGGAGGAGAGAACCAGATGGTTACCAAAATGAGAACTTTGGAAGACAAGACAAGAGGATATTTAGAGGAAGCTTCTTTAAATGTGGAGGAGAAGGACACCGTACATTTGAATGTAAGAAGATACATGTTACCAAAAGAGAAGAAATAGTGGAAGAAAACCCCACTGGATCAGACAATAAACCAAAAGATGGAGAATTGTTGATGATGAGGAGAGCTTCGTGTCATATTGGAGGAGATGAAGAACCCTTATAGAGGAAGAACCTGTTCAATACTAGATGTAAGGTATCTGGTAAGTGTTGTAAAGTTTTTATTGATAGTGGTGGTTCAAGTAATCTTATTTTAGAAGAGATGGTGAATAAGTTGAAATTGGAAAGATTGAAACACCCTAAGCCTTATCAAATAGCATGGATTCAGGATGAACATAAGTTGTTCGTAAGTGAGTAGTGTTTGGTAAAATTGAAAATTGGGAATTATCATGATGAAGATTTGTGTGATATTATGCCTATGGATATTTGTCATCTTTTATTGGGAAGACCTTGGTAGTTTGACAGATAGGCAATATATGATGAGAGGAAGAATACATACACTATTAAGGCTAATGGGATGAAGAAAACCTTGTTACCTTTGGAGGAACCTTTGAAGAGTGAAGTCTATACAAATGCCAGAATCTGTCTAGTAGAAGGAACTAAATTCATGGATGGACTGAGACATGAGAATGTGTGTTTTGCCTTAATTCCTAAGAAGACTGAGAGACTAGAACCGGAAGGAGAACACACGGAAAAGATAAGAGATTTGCTGACAGAATATGAGGACATCATTTCAGATAATATACCTCATCAATTGCCACCTGTTAGAAGTATTAGTTATTGCATGGACTTGGTTCACGGAGCTAGTTTGCCTAACAAAGCTGCACACATATTGACACTGGCAGAAAATGAAGAACTCAATAGAAAAGTGCAGGAGTTGTTGGAGAAAGGTTTGATTAGGGAAAGTCTAAGCCCTTGTATATTACCAGTAGTATTAGCACCTAGGAAGAATGGAGAATGGAGGATGTGTACCGATTCAAGAGAAATAAACAAGATCACAGTGAAATACTGGTTTCATTTTCCTAGGATGGATGACATAATGGACTGTTTGAGTGGAGCAAAATACTTTAAAAAGATAGATTTGAAGAGTGGATATCATCATATCATAATTAGAGAAGGTGACGAGTGGAAGACAACATTTAAGACAAATGAAGGACTATATGAATGGTTGGTGATGCCTTCTAGATTGACTAATGCATTGAGTACTTTCATGAGGCTGATGAACGAGGTATTAAAGAAGTTATTGGGCAAGTTTGTTATTGTGTATTTGGATGACATTCTGATTTTTAGTAAGATAAAAGAAGAACATTTGTTGTAGTTAGGACAAGTGACTGAGCAACCTATGTTGGCTTTACTGGATTTCAATAAGGTATTTCAAGTGGATTGTGATGCAAGTGGAACAACAATAGGAGAAGTTTTGAGTCAAGAAGGGAGAGCAATATCATATTTCAGTCACAAATTCAATGATGCCCAGAAGAGATATTTAGTGTATGATCAGGAATTTTATGCCATAGTTCAAGCCTTGAAGAAGTGGAGACACTATTTGTTGCCTAAGGAGTTTGTATTGTATACAGATCATCAAACTTTGTAGTATTTGAACAATCAGAGTAAGTTGAATCAGAGACATATGAGATTGGTATAATCCTTGCAGAGTTACACCTTTGTGTTGAAGCATAGAAGTGGGAAATCTAACAAAGTTGTTGATGCATTGAGTAGGAGAAGGAATTTGCTAACAGAAATGAGAGTGATAGTATTAGCTTTTGAAGATTTGAAGACCTTGTATGATGAAGACCCAGATTTTGCAGAACTTCAGAAATCATGTAGAGAACCGGTTATGGTTGATAGAAGAAAATGGTTGAATTATTTCCTTCAGGATGGGATGTTATTCAAGGGAGTTTAGTTATAAATACCTAGGAGTTCCATTGAGAGAGAACCTGATAAAAGAGAAGCATAGTGGAGGTTTAGCTAGACATTTTGGCATTGATAAAACAATTGCATTGGCGAGTGAGTAGTATTTTTGGCACCAGATTCATAAGGATATTAAGATATATATGTAGAGTTGTAGATTTTGTCAAGTTGTATAAGTTAGTAGTCAAAATGTGGGATTGTATAAACCTTTGATAGTACCATTAAGACCTTGGGAGGATATAAGCATGGATTTTGTACTTGGATTGCCTAAGACACCGAGAGGGAATGATTCTATATTTGTGGTAGTGAATAGATTTTTATAGATGGTTCATTTCATACCTTGTAAGAAGACATTAGATGCATTACATGTAGCAGACCTATTTTTCAAGGAAGTGGTGAGTTTGCATGGATTACCTCAGAGCATAGTTTGAGATAGAGACACTAAGTTTGTTGGCTATTTTTGGAGAACACTTTGGAAGAAGATGAACATATATTGTAAGCTTAGTTCTACTTTTCATCCACAGATTGATGAACTAGTCAAAGTAGTTAATCGGAGTTTGGTAAAATTGTTGAGATGTTTAGTGCTAGATAAAACCAGAAGTTGGGATTTGATCCTTGCACAAGGAAAGTTTGCCTATAACAATTCAATGAATAGGAGTACTGAAAAAACACCTTTTAAGATTGTTACCGAAGTACATCCTAGAGGAATAGAAGAATTAAGAGACATTAGCAGTGAAGACTGGAAGAGTTCAGAAGCAAAAGAATTTGCAGATCACATGACAACATTGCATATTCAGGTTAAACGACATTTGGAGTACATGAATAGAAAATATAAGGAGAAGGCAGATGAGAAGAGGACATAAGGAATTTTAAGTTGGTGATGAAGTGATGGTATACTTGAGAAAAGAGAGATTCTCGGTTGGAACTTATAATAAGTTGCAGATGAAGAAGTTTGGACCCTGTAAGATTTTGAGGAAGTTCAGTTCTAGAAATGCATATGAAGTAGGGTTATCGAATAGTCTAAGTATCTCACCTATATTCAACATTGCATATCTTCATGAGTACCATGAACTAGAATTCAGTGAGGATAGTGCTGCAGACCTTGAGAAACAATTGCCCCGGAAGGAACTAGATCAGATTGAAGAGAGTTTAGATAGTAGGATTGGGCGTAGTACTCAGAACAGTCAGTACGTAGAATATCTTGTGATGTGGAAGAGCATAACAATTGAGGATTCATCTTAGATTTCTTAGGAAGAGGTAGACCGCCTTGGTTTCCCTCTAACCCCAGCAAAGTGAGAGGCTCACTTTTTCATTTACCCCGGATGTCTAATGCAAGAGAAACCCTGGTTCACAACAATTTTGCATCAACCAAAAACATTTTCTTTTCTGATTTGTTTTTTGTTTGTAGTTTTAGTGTTCCTTTCTGTGTGTCCCAATTTTGGCTCACCGGATCCTGTGGAGTTGGATTCTACTTGAAGACTTGATTATCCTTGTTGCTTCCAAACTGCATCTCATTTGGATCACTTTCTACCAAGATATCGCTATTGGTTTCAATAAGAGTTTCATGCTACTAGTTGCTTGAGACCTATTTTGGTGATCTACCGAAACCCATTTCAAAGCTTGTGGAGCCTTGGATGTTGATCTCGATGTTTCTTGGCATGTGGCCAACCTTCTACATTTCATCCTTTGGATTTGCCAGATGAATCTATTGGCGGAGGCCGACCTTGTTCATTTTGCACGTTAGGTCTTGTTCTTTGAGTGTTGATATTTTTGGGCCGACTCAATCCTTTGGATATATATATATATATATATATATATATTTGTAATCATGCTTTAGAATGCAATCAATTGAGGATCAATTAGAATCAATAAGAGATAGACTATGCTACAAGATAAATCTTTCGATTCAACATCTTGGTGTGACCTATTCTACCAGGCCTATGTGTCGATATGTTATAACCCGGTTGTTACCGGTTGGATTTAATCAAATTTCATGAAATAAAAATATGTTTTTCTGCAATGCCTCCATCATATTTGTGTGTTTCTATTGTGTTTACTCTTGCTGACCACTTTGGACTGATCTCCTTGATGTCCCTCCTCACAACTAACTGCTTCAAGTGGTATCAAAGTGAATTTTTCATTCTGGAGGTTGCATGTCTACTGAATTTTGTTGTAGGGTGGTGGATTATGGATCCGACCTGCAATTGCTTGCAATTGCATGGGACTAGTGTGAATTAATGGCCCGAAGAGGAACTAGGAATGGCAGAGCATGTGAGAATGCATACCCTTTTGTGATGGAGATGTTGTGAGGAATATCAGCCCAGTTAGAAGCCGTCAAGACAACCCAGAGAAGAGGCTGACCTATTGAGGATGTGAGCGAAGATGAAGGAGAAGAAGCCCTGACAAAATAAGTGAACCTACCGGTAGTTGATCTGGATGAAGAAAGGTTTTTAAGGGTTTTGAGTAGAGTGAACACTAAACCTCATTTTACCCCACCAAAATATGATGAGAAGTTAGATTTAGATGATTTGATGGATTGGATCTTAGAGATGGAGAATTATTTTGATTTTGAAAATGTTGCAGAAGAGAGGAACTTGAAGTATGCCTGTACCTGGTTGAAAGGTCATGCATCTCTTTGGTGGGAGAAATTGCAAGTTGATAAACAGAGAAGAGGTAAAGAAAAGATAAAGACATGATATAGAAAGATTACTAAGTTAAAATCAGAGTTTGTCCCAACAAATTATCAAGTGGATTTGTTTCAGAAGTTGAAGAATCTAAGATAGAAGGAATCTAGTGTGAATGAGTACACCGAAGCATTTTACAAGTTGAACATCAGATAAAGACATGTTGATGATGAAGTTGAACAAATTGCAAGATATTTGAACGGATTGTGGATATCTATACAAGATGAACTCAGTATGATCAAATTGGAGAGTGTTGAAGAGGCTTACCCGTATCCACTAAAGGCTGAAGAGAAATTGAATAAAAGACATGAGTAGAGACAAAGTGGTAGAGGTGGAAGGTTTACTGGAGGAATATTTCAAGGAGGAAGAGGAACCAGTATAGATCAAAACAAGGACAAGGAATTGGGCAAAGAAGGTAATTCATACTAGATGGATGATAGAAATTTCTATTGGAGGAGAGAACCGGATGGTTACCAGAATGAGAACTTTGGAAGACAAGACAAGAGGACATTTAGAGGAACCTGCTTTAAATATGGAAGAGAAGGACACCATGCATTTGAATGTAAGAAGACAGAGGCTACCAGAAGAGTAGCAGTAGTGGAAGAATACCCCACCAGATCAGACAATAAACTAGAAGATGGAGAACTATTGATGATGAGGAGAGCTTTGTGTCATACTGGAGGAGATGAAGAACCCTTGCAGATGAAGAACATGTTCAAGACCAAATGTAAGGTATTCGACAAGTGTTGTAATGTTGTTATTGATAGTGGTAGTTCAGATAATCTTGTTTCAAAAGAGATAGTGAAAAGTTGAATTTGGAAAGATTGAAACACCCTAAGCCTTATGAGATAGCATGGATTTAGGATGAACATAAGCTGTTAGTAAATGAGCGGTGTTTGGTAAAATAAAAAATTGGGAATTATCATGATGAATTTTTGTGTGATATTATGCCTATGGATATTTGTCATTTTTTATTAGGAAGACCTTGGTAATTTGATAGACATGCAATACATGATGGGAGGAAGAATACATACACTATTATGGCCAATGGGATGAAGCAAACCTTGTTACCTTTGGAGGAACCTTTGAAGAGTAAAATATATACAAATGCCAGAATCTGTCTAGTAGAAGGAACTAAATTCATGGATGGACTGAGACATGAGAATGTGTGTTTTTCCTTAATTCCTAAGAAGACTGAGAGACCAGAACCGGAAGGAGAACACTCGACAAAGATAAGAGATTTGCTTACAGAATATGAGGATATCATTTCAGATAATGTACCTCAGCGATTGCCACCTGTTAGAAGTATTAGTCATTGCATGGACTTTGTTCAGGGAGCTAGTTTGCCTAACAAAGCTGCACACCGGCTAACACCGACAGAAAATGAAGAATTGAATAGACAAGTGCAGGAATTGTTGGAGAAAGGTTTGATCAAGGAAGGTCTGAGCCCTTGTGCGGTACCGACAATATTAGCACCTAAGAAGAATGGATAATGGAGGATGTGTACTGCTTCAAGAGCAATAGAAAAAGATCACAGTGAAATACCAGTTTCCTTTGTCTAGGATGGATGACATAATGGACTGCTTGAGTGGAGCAAAATACTTTAAAAAGATAGATTTGAAGAGTGGATATCACTAGATTAGGATCGGAGAAGGTGTTGAGTTGAAGACAACATTTAAAACAAATGAAGAACTATATGAATGGTTGGTGATGCCTTTTGGATTGACTAA
This sequence comes from Cryptomeria japonica, assembly GCF_030272615.1. Classification (NCBI taxonomy): domain Eukaryota; kingdom Viridiplantae; phylum Streptophyta; class Pinopsida; order Cupressales; family Cupressaceae; genus Cryptomeria; species Cryptomeria japonica. The sequence goes on along the minus strand of NC_081415.1, from coordinate 495,232,488 downwards.
TGCACCGAGTACTTTCATGAGGCTAATGAATAAGGTATTAAAGAAATTCTCGGGTAAGTTTGTTATTATGTATTTGGATGACATTCTGATTTTCAGTAAGACAAAAGAAGAGCATTTGTTGCAGTTAAGACAAGTTTTACAGAGGTTGAGAGAAGAAAACTTGTTGATCAATATCAAGAAGTGCACTTTCATGAAGGATGAGTTAGTCTATTTGGGCTTTGTGATATCTAAGGATGGTTTGAAGATGGACCTTGAGAAAGTGAAAGCCATTGTTGAGTGGCCTACATTGGAAAGCATTGGAGAGGTAAGATTATTTCATGGATCGGCTTGTTTTTACTAGAAGTTTATCAGAAATTTCAGTTTAGTTTTTAACCCTATGACTGAGACCATGAGAGGAGATCAGAAGGAATTCAAGTGGACCACCAAAGCAAATAAAAGTTTTGAATTGTTGAAACAGAAAGTGACTGAGTAGTCTGTGTTGGCTTTACCGACTTTCAATAAGGTATTTCAAGTGGATTGTGATGCAAGTGGAATAGCAATAGCAACATTTTTGAATCAAGAAGGGAGAGCAGTAGCATATTTCATTGAGAAATTGAATGATGCCCAGAAGAGATATTTAGTGTATGATCAAGAATTTTATGCCATAGTTCAAGCCTTGAAGAAGTGGACACACTACTTGTTGCCTAAGGAATTTGTATTGTATATAGATCATCAAGCTTTGTAGTATTGGAGTAGTCAAAGTAAGTTGAATCAGAGACATATGAGATGGGTAGAATCCTTTTAGAGTTACACCTTTGTGTTAAAGCATAGAAGTGGGAAATCTAACAAATTTGTCAATGCATTGAGTAGGAGAAGGAATTTGCTAGAAATTTTGGCATTGATAAAAAAATTTCATTGGCGAGTGAGTAGTACTTTTGGCCCTAGATTCAAAAGGATGTTAAGAGATATGTGCAGAGTTGCAAAGTTTATCAAGTTGCAAAAGGTAGTAGTCAGAATGTGGGATTGTATAAACCTTTGACAATACCAGTAAGACCTTGGGAGGATATAATCATGGATTTTGTACTTGGATTGCCTAAGACATTGAGAGATAATGATTCTATATTTGTGGTAGTGAATATATTTTCAAAGATAGCTCATTTCATACCTTTTAAGAAGATATCAGATGCATTACATGTAGCAGACCTATTTTTGAAGGAAGTGTTGAGATTGCATGGATTACTTCAGAGCATAGTTTCAAATAGAGACACTAAGTTTGTTGGCTATTTTTGGAGAACACTTTCGAAGAAGATGAAGACAGATTATAAGTTTAGTTCTACTTTTCATCCACAAACTGATGGACTAACCAAAGTAGTTAATTGGAGTTTGGGAAACTTGTTGAGATGTTTAGTGGGAGATAAAATTATTAGACGCAATGCACCACTGAGAGGGGGAGGGGGTAAATAAGTGGTTCTCAAATATCTTTCCCTTTTGTAATGCTATGTGAGCATACCGGTTGATAGATTTAACTCAATGCAGACTTACCGGTCAAGGAGGAGACTAACTTAAATGCAAACACACTCACAAGGGGACATCACATAATACCAACATATACGAGGAAAACCCAAGATGGGAAAAACCTCGGTGAGCAATGTTGTTGGAGTCTACTACTCCAATCCAACCTCACAGTAAAACACAGTTACAAAGTTTAGGGCACCAACCCAAGGAGCACCAACCCCTGACTTTAGGGCACCAACCTAAGGAGCTACAACCCCTGCACCAAGCTACAACTCAGTGTTCACAATGTAAGCATCAAATACATAAGTATTTATCTTGTTATAAGTGAATCTGGCAACCATTATATATATATATATATATATATATATATATATATATATATATCTTACTCTGTCGGTGAGATACCTTCTTTGCTTCACCGACTCACTTCTCTACTGCTCTTCACCTGTTGCTTCGCTACCGGTAAGCCATACTAGTTTATCTCTCTTATGTACTACTCTCACTGAATCTTCTCCTCACTGCTCTACTCTTCACCAATTCTACTCTCTGCCGGTTGGTTGTTTATCTTCTTTGTAGCCTCCTTCACTTCTGCTTTGTCGGTATGAACACTACCGATTCTTCTCTCCAATCGGTTGAATGCTTGAACTAGGTTGTCTCTCACTCCCACTCTCTTCATAGATGCTCATTGAGAACTTGGCTGATTTTCTCTTACTTGTAGAAGTCTTTCACTTTGCAATCGCAAAATATTCTTCTATTCAGCAACAGCAAATAATCTCTTTGGCCTTCACACTTATACCCCAAACTTCTTGCCAAAACTCAATTCAAAATCTAGGCATCTAGGGTTTCCTCACCATCCTCAAGGCAAACCAAATCCAATAGAATCTTATCAGATCTTTTCTGATCTGATCTTTCAGATTGTCAATCTGTATGACTCCATCATTTACGCATCTCCTAGATCACACCTTTCATCTCTAATGACTTTATTTTTACCCTAATAGCCGATCTCTTTTGGTCAAACATGAAAGATCTATCATGCTATTTCCTCCATCACCTCAGTCTTCTCAATCTCTCTTAGCTTACTTGTAACTGTCTTCTAGACCTCAAGCCTCAAACCCCTGCAATAGCTCTGCAACATGTTCCTTGATTTGTGTGACCTTTCATTAAAGTCGACCAACCCTGCAACAACCCTGTCGGTGTACATTCCATCTTTATCCAAATGCATGTTTGCCACGTTGAATCCATGAGGTATTCATATTGACCAACTGCCATCTTGGCACTTCATCTTGGTCCAGATAGGATCACCGACCAGCTACTCTACTGGTTCCTTTTTCCTGCCAGTTTGCTAGCCCTACCGGTATCACACATTGTACTGATAACCTCATCATGTCTGCATTCTGCTGAACTGTGGGTGGAACACCTTGAACGATCGTCAGACATGTCTTTCTTGAGAAAGCTCATTTTCTCATTTTCCCAAGGTGGAGAGTCATCTGCATCTGCACCTTGCTCATATTATCGGTGGGTTTACGCAATGGTCATCACTCATGATGACACCAGTCATCAACCTTCACTAGACTCCTTCATCAGTTAGACCATTCTCCTCTGATTGTATTTGCTCATCTGGTTTGTCTGAATGACAAATACATCACTCTTCTTCAGCATGCCTTCTTTGTCGGTCCAATGCATAACCCTGATCTCATGCACTTAAGGTATTCCCTCAATTCACCGATTGATCTAGTGTGATCCTTCAAGTCCTTGCCTTTACCTCTTCACTCTTATCTCACCAAACTATAATGCAGTCAATGCATATAGGAGATAAGCCCCACTTACTTGGTGGAGTAACACGTTGTCATCTTCTCATGTGAGTTCTCTATTTGTGCAACATATCTTTAAATAGACACATGTGAACCGGTGTAGAAACACTCATTGTTTGTTATTGCTTTTGAAGATGACTACATCTTCATCCAATGGGAATCATGTTGTTCTATAACCTCACATCATACCAGTGACCTATTCAATCTTCTCTTCTGGTGTGGATGTGATTCAGATAACATTCTGCCTCTTCATCACAAACAACCACTCAAACACCTCTCTATCTCATCACAAGTCTGTCACTAACTTGTGTACTGATGACTCTTGAGGTCATCTTCCTTACCTCTACCGGTGTTCTACAACACAAGGTGATATCCAAGATATCACATCCTGTACTCCTTCACAACAGTGCTGCACATACATCTCTTCTACTGGTGGTCATCCCATACCGGTTGACATCAATGACAACACAATGCCAACAAAACTGAAAGTTGGGATTTGATCCTTGCACAAGCAAAGTTTTCCTATAATAATTCAGTGAATAGGAGTACCTAAAAAACACCTTTGAGATTGTTGTTGGAGTGCATCCTAGAGGAATAGAAGAATTGAGAGACATTAGCAATGAAGACCAGAAGAGTTCAGAAGTAGAAGAATTTTTAGATCACATGGCAGCATTACATATTCAGGTTAAACAACATTTGGAGGACATGAATAGAAAATATAGGGAGAAGGCAGATAAGAAGAGGAGACATAAGGAATTTGAATTTGGTGATGAAGTGATGGTATACTTGAGAAAAGAGAGATTCCCGGTTGGAACTTATAATAATTTGCAGATGAAGAAGTTTGGACCTTGTAAGATTTTGAGGAAGTTCAGTTTTGGAAATGCATATGAAGTAGGGCTACTGGATAGTCTAATTATTTCACCTATATTCAACATTGCATATCTTCATGAGTACCATGAACCAAAATTTAGTGAGGATAGTATTATAGACCTTGAGAAACAATTGCCCTGGAAGGAACTAGATCAGATTGAAGAGATTTTGGACAGTAGGATTGGGCGTAGTACCCGAAACAATCTGTACAATGAAGATCTTGTGAAGTAGAAGAGAAGACCAGTTGAAGATTCATCTTAGATTTCTCAAGAAGAGGTAGACCATCTTGGTTTCCCTCTAACCCCCAAAAAGTTAGAGGCTCACTTTTTTATTAACCCTAGATTTCTAATGCAGGAGAATCCCTGGTTCACAACAATCTTGCATCAACCAAAAACATTTTCTTTTATGTTTTGTTTTATGTTTATAGTTTTAGTGTTCCTTTCTATGTGTCCTCATTTTGCCTCACCAGATCCTATGGAGTTGGATTCTACTTGAAGACTTTATCATCCTTCTTGCTTCCAAACCGCATCTCATTTGGATCACTTTCCGACAAGATATTGCTACCGGATTCCATGATTATTTCTTGTTATCAGTTGTTCCTTTGTTACCAGTTGCCTAAGACCTATTTTGGTGATCTACAAAAACCCATTCTGAAGCTTGCAGAGCCTTGGACATTGATCTCAATGTTTCTTGGTGTGTGACTGACCTTCTACATTTCATCCTTTGGATTTTTTGGAAGAATATCTTGGCGGAGGCCGACCTTTTTCATTTTGCATGTTAGGTCTTGTTATTCAGGTTTTGATCCTTTTGGGCCGACTGGATCCTTAAGATTAATATATATATATATATTTGTAAGCATTCTTTAGAATGCAATAAATTGAAGATCAATTAGAATCAATAAGAGACAAACTATGCCTAGAAGATAGATCTTTCCCAGGCCTGTGTGTCAGTATGTTGTAATACAATTGTTACCAGTTGGATATAATCAAATTTCATGCAATAAAACTATCTATTCTACATTTCCTCCATCATATCTTTGAGTTTCCATTGTGTTTACTCTCGATGACCTATTTGAACTGATCTCCTTAAGGTCCCTCCTCACCACTAACTGCTTCAGTGAGGATGGATCTGTTATCTTGAGGACAGATGTAACCCATCCTCCCCACATATATACCAGGTGTTGTGCTACTGATGAAGAGAGTATTGAGAAGTCTAAGATGCTACAAGAGGAGCCTAATGATGACCCATTGCAGCCACGAAATCACCACACAAGAACAAACATGGAGCAAGGAGGAAGATTTGGTCATCTCTTTTGATCACCTTCCCCCCTTCATTCAGGATGAAGATGGTCTCTCTTCACCCAGACCGATGGTGGACACCCTGCAAGAGCCTACATTAGTGGAGGAAAATCATGAGAACTATGGGGCAATGGGAGGTCTCAATTCTACTCCCATTTCCATTTTTCTAGACCTCCAAGAAAGTTGCAGAAGCACCCAGATCAGTCCCACTTTCTTTAAAAGTGAAGAAGAATTGCAATAGGAGGATTCATTTTGGGATGAATTGGAAGGTTTTTGTTCAAATTTGGACATGTTGCAATCATGTCAAGTGCAAGTCCAAGAGTAGACAAGCGAGGACTCTCAAGTTTTAGAGAGTCAAAAGGATGACTTGATGAAAATTGTTGTTCAAAGTGAATAAGAACACAAATCAGAGATCGTTGATGAAGATATAAATTCTTATATCTATGATTTTAAAAATTATGAGGTTGAGGTAGAATATTTAAAGATTGATCATGATTTTAATGATCACATGTTCTCAAATATCATTGAATCTTTCTGTTCCAACCTCAATGATGATTTCATGCCCTTGGGATGGGAGCATTCTAGTCAGCATGATCATATTTTGGTGGAGGAGACAGTTGAACCTGAGCAAGTTAGCAGGGAAGGTTCAAATTTTGGCATATTAGGAGGCTGCCTAGTCATATACCTCTCCATGATTGGGGCCAAGCATGAAGTTGCACAACCATATGCCCAAGTTTAAAGTGAAGGACAAATTAACAATATGTCTAATCAAGGTTTTGGGGTATGTATGCTTTTTTGTGAGTTGCAGGGCTTCATGCAATTGATCTTAGTTTTTCCCTTCATCTTCTAGCTCTATGTTTTGTTTCAGAGCCATAAAAATCACCCCTCCTTGTTTAGGGAGGGTAGCTACTTTAATCAATCTATGAATGGTTTTGTTTAGTAGCTTCAAGTTGATTGGTTAAATTAGAGTAGTGTAGGATTTCTTTCCCTCCAAGTGTTTTAGAACATTGCTTTTTCATTTCAATTTTTCCATCTTTCTAAGAAGTGCATGTGCACACTCTTCTCTTGCTAGTATAGCAGGAAATTTTGTTTTAAGGTTGCAGGGGTAGAAAGTATTTAATTTTGTTCAAGCCTTAACTCTACACCCAATGGATACACATAGGAATATCTTGTCTTTCCCTAAGAAGGCTTAGGGCCCCCTCTAAGTCACCAAAATGTTGACCTTTTTCTATCAACTTAGCTACAAATCCAATTTGATATCTTTTGTTTTGTATAACCTGTGTGTTATGCACACTGTATTGGCAACATGCAACTAGAGTCTTTTCATCTATTTGGGCTCCAAGTTCTATTTTCAAGTTAACCGATCGTGATGGTCAAATCACTTAATCTTACCAGCTCGAGGCTAGTAGGATCATTGATAGGTTGTTCCCCTTTCACCCATTACTGGCTGGGAGAGAGTGTTATCGCTTTGTCGCATCGAACATGAACACTTCCTTTTTTGTTCCCTATTTTGACCTTTTATTTTTGTGAAACAACGTGATATGTGATGGTGGCCTGACCTTTTCTTGTGCTCCCTTATGACTTGAAGGCTCCATATACACAATGCAACTCTACCCAAATCAATGGTTATAAGAGCCGCACGATTGTGTGCTTGCTTCAATATGCATAACAAAGCTAACTTTGCAATGACACTAATGATGTGGCATGTAGGACCCACAATGAATAATGGCGTACACCTGAACCGATAACAACATGAACATAAAGGCAATCGAGCCACATAACAAGGATATTGGTCCCATATTCCCAACTTCTAGATGAGATAAACAGTGGTCACTTTGATGGAATCAACAACATAGATTAGACGCACAATTGTGCAATTAATGGAGATGCTCTGCCAAGATAATTCCACAATGCTGCAATATTATTTTTGGGTCCGACCTTTCTCCATTGTTGATGATCACTTAATCTCTAATTAGACGACAAAGTTTTAATCCTCCATTGGGCTCTTTTGGATGCTTATGTGGTGAGATCTCATGTGTCCATTTGCGCGTGAGATCTCTCAATCGATGGCTGAAATTCAATACTTGGTGGCCATTGAAATTAAATTCTTTTACAGTAGATGGTTGTCAACCCGATGGTTGAGGTTCTTATTTTGCTTGGTTGACACCCCAAATCACATCATATTTTCATGCAGTTGTAGAATTTTCTTGTCATTACTCTAGAGGTGACTTCTACAGGCCCCTTTTTGGATGCCACCATGCCTCTTCAATGCATTTTGAAGACCTTTTTTGCTCTGGCGTTCTTCCATGATTCACTTGCACTTACCTCTTTCAGAGATGATAATTACTTGCAAAGGAGATTCAACATGCCATCAGATTAGTCAATCTAATCTTATCTTCCCTCTTGCATATATTTTGTTACCTAATCCTAAGAGGGTTACGGTTTCAGTTTTAGTTTTAATTTTAAGTTTTGCCTCAGCTATAATGGCATTTTTTGTATATTTCCTCAAGATCTTCTTTCCCTTTCTCTTGCATAATTCTTATGTCTCTCTGCAACTGTAAATTTTGCCTTGCCTCTACATTAATAGAGCTAGCTTGTTTTGCCTCCTTTCAGTTCTCATAATTTGTGTAATGCTTTTACCTCATTATCTGAATGCATTCTCTTTTGTTTTTTTTGAGTATGTGTGACTGTTTTGATCCCTCTCAGAGCTTCATATGTGAGCTAAGCACAACTCCTTTTGATATTCATAAGAATTCCAACCTCGATTCATGCTTTAGGGAGCTAATTAGGATAGAAATTTGGCATGTTTTAGGTAGTTTCTACTGATGTTTCATGCAATCATAGGCAAGAAGATCAATATTCCATCTAGGTGCAAACCCCTTTTCCCCTCTTTCAGTATCCCTTTCATCTTTCTCCCTTTTCCTTGTCATATTGGTAGATTAGACTTTCATGTGTTGGTTTGGTCCAACATTTTACATCAGATTGAAAGGAAGCCGACCTTCTCTGAAGATTCAACCTTACAATAGCACAAGGTCCCACACTTGGGAGGTTGTTTCCATGTTTCACAAGGTTGATGATTAAGGTTGATCATCATAGGGTGCAACTTTTTCTACAACAGGTTCCTTGTGGCCAAGGTGCAATCTAAATTCGAGTCTCTTGGTAAGGGTTGTAAGAGTTTTAAGTAGCTTACTTCATGAATCTTCTTGTTAGCTTTATTGCTGAAAGAATAAATAAGATTCATTGTTGTAGAAAGCTAAAAACCTATACTCACTAATTCAAGGAATGAGGATTGTATCGCAAAGTTAACCCTTCATATACCCATCATCATGCGGTATGAAATTTCTCTATCAAGAAGGTTTTTTGTACCCTTAGGGAATGAGATCTGGTGTGGCCATGTTGTGGAGGGGAGCCAACATCACTAGATCTCTACATATCCACTTTGTTTGAGGCATTTCTTTATAGTGAAGGGCCTTAGTGAGTAGTATCCTTTTCCACCCTAAGTTGTACATGTGTTCAAGTGTTTTCGATTGTTGAAACTATTGATGTTAAATCTAGGCTAATTTAGGCCCCTTTTAGTCGTTACTCTGGTTTTTATTCACAGTCAAGCAATCAAAAAACCTTAGACATCAGTCCACAAATTTGTCCCAAAATTCAAATATTGCAAATTCAAAAACTTTGTTCGAAAGTCCAAAACAATGTCAAGCATTGTAACTTCAAATTATAAGCAATCTAAAATGTTTCAACCTCGAATAGGTCTCATCTTAGATTGGCTTTTGCATAGTCATAATTATCCCAAGTATTAGGTTCATTTATCTCAAAATCATCTTAGACTAGCTTTTGCATTGTCATCATTATCCCAACTTTTAGATTCATTTCCACATTATCCCAAAGTCAATTTAGACTAGCTTTTGCATAGTCACCATTAAGTCCTAGATTCGTACCATCTTAAGATAAAATTATCATAATCATTATCCTCCCTACATCTTAGGTTCATATTTTGTATTATTTTATAAATTTCTTAGATTATCTTTGCATAATCTCCCATTTTCCTAAGTCATAGGGTCATTTATTATCTTAGTTCACATTATCTTCTAATTAGGCGATTTCCTTAGTTCAATAAAATATCTTTTGCATTCCCTTTTGCACATATCCATTTAAGTAATATTATCAATTTAGCTCATCCTCATATTGTATTTAGATCATAAATCAAAATTTTGAAAATATCAAAAACATCAACTCTTAGAATCAAATCCTACATCCTTGTCAAGAAATCTATACCTTATCAGAATTTCATCCACTATCAATCACTATCAAGTCAAAACCCTTAGAGAAACAATCTAGCAATAGACATGACTTTGTCCTTATCCATCATTTTGTCCTTTTGTCATCTAAAAGGTCTTAACTCTGTTCCAATTTATTAGGGTTACACCTTTAGATTTATAGTCTTAAAGATTTTTTAGTCTCAAAATGTCAAAAAAAATTAGGTGCATTGTCATTTGTCCATCTTCCAAAGTCTGAAAATCCAAAGCAAATTAGGTGCATCATCATTTTTTCTTTTTTCCCAAAATCTAAAAATAAAATAAAAAACTTAGGTTATACCACTTAGTTGCATTGAAATTAATTTAAAAATCTCAAAAAAAATAAAATAACATAGTCCATAGTGCATGTGCAAGATTAATGGTTGAAAAAAGATTCAAAGTTTCTAGGAAGCGACAAGATTAAACAAATCAACTTGCGAGTAGTTCAATGGAAGAGACAATGTTGAGGAGATACCAACCCAATCCAACACAAGAATGTAAAGTTGTGCAACTGAGTCTCAATCTAGACATAGGTCCAGTCACAAATCCACAACCATCACATGACATGACTCAATTAGGGTTAAATCTAGGTTTTGAACCAGTAAGACTAGGAGATGGCAATATTCCACCAACATCGTCAACAAATTTTCCACGTAACATTGACTTAGGTCAAACGACTTAGGGTTATGTCCAACAAGGATTGTCATCACAAGTAGAACCAGTTTTTCACTTAGACTTTGGTTATATTCAGCCTGAGTCACCTTCGAACATAAACATATAATCAAACACATCATCAAACTCATAATCCTCACACGAAAGTAATTTTTCCTTGACTAATATTTCTTCAGATGGATGATGTTAGTTGGTTCGTCGAGCACATCTCCTTATGAAGTTGTTAGCTGATAAGCACATGATCCATAGGCTGATTTGATGACATAGGGACCTAACCAGTTAGGTTCAAATTTCCCTTTCTTTTCCCGATCTTGCTGATTTCTAGGATTTTCCTTGAGTACTGGTCACCAATTTTAAAAATTTTGGGAATGACCTTGTGGTTATAGCTTTTGCACATGCGTTGCTGATATGCTTTGAGGTGAGTGTAGGCATGTTGGCATCTTTCATCTAGAAGTTCTAGCTCTTGCAGTCGATTGACTCGATACTCTTCATTTGGAATTATGCCTTTCAAAGAGACTCTAAGAGATGGAATTTCTACCTCCAGGGGTAAAATTACTTCTGATCCATATACCAATGAATATGGTGTAGCTCCCGTAGGTGTGCGGATGCTAGTTCTGTATGCCCAAAGTGCTAGATTGGGTTGTACATGCCAATCTTTGCCCACATCATTCACTATTTTCTTTAGGATTTTCAATATTGTTTTGTTGGATGCTTCTGCCTAACCATTCCCCTATGGGTAGTAAGGTGTAGAGAAATGATGTTGGATTTTAAATTTTTCACATAGTTCTCACACATCTTGGTTCTTGAAAGGTCATCCATTATCTATGATGATGAAACTTGGAATGCCATATTTGCAGATTAGATAATTAAGGATAAAAGAGGCAATTTGTTTCCCAGTCACTGTGGTCATGGGGACCACTTCAATCCATTTAGTAAAATATTTTGTTGTAGTAATAATGAACTTGTGTCCATTTGAAGATGAAGGATGAATTTTGCCGACTAAGTCTAGTCCCCACTGGCAAAAGGGCTAGGATGTTGTGAATGACTACAGTTCCTGTGTTGGTGCATGTATAAGATTGCCATGGATTTGGCATTTAGGACACTCTTTGCAAAATGGTAAGAATCTTTGTCCATTGTTGGCCAGTAATATCCCATTCTTATAAGTTTTTTAGCAAGAGTAGGACCACTTGAATGTGTGCTATAGATACCTTCATGAAGCTTTTGCAAAGCGGAGTCAGATTCATTACGATCAAGGCAACGAAGAAGAGTACCATCTAGACCTCTATGGTACAGAGTATCAGCAGTGAGAGTATAATGGGCGGCTTGCTGGATAAAGTTGCGATTTTGGTTTCAAGATAGGTCAATGGGTAGGATATTTCTTTTAAGATATTCGTATATCGGTCCATATAACAAAGAGTCAGAACTGGTTAAGGCATAGATAACATGGGAATCAGAATGGTCATAGGCTGGGGAGAACAGTTGCTCTACCAGAAACTTGTAACGATGATGTTGCTCTGGAATTTGTAGTAGTGAAGCGATAGTAGCCATTGCATCAGCTGCTCTATTGTCCAACCTTAGTATTTTCTCAAAGGTGATGTGTACAAAGTATTGTTTGAAATCATCCACCATTCATTTGTATGGGAGTAGCTTGTCATCTTTTGTCTGATAGTCACTGTTGATTTGATTGATGACTAGTTATGAATCTCCATAGACTTTTAATTCTGTGATTCTCCATTCCATGACCATTTTGATGCCTATAACTAGTACCTCATATTCAGCAACATTATTTGTGCATGGAAACATGAGCCTATATGATATTGGTATGGTGTGCCTGTTAGGAGTGATGAACAAAATGCCAGCACCTGAGCCATGTTGAGTATAGGATCCATCAAAGTATAGGGTCCATTGTTTGGTGGAAATAGTAAGAACATCCCTATCCGAAAATTCGATCTCCATTGGTTGTTTTCCAGGTAGCAGTGCTTCAGCTAGTTGATCTACAATTGCTTGTCCCTTGATAGCTCGTCGCTCTATGTAGTGGATATCAAATTCACTGAGAATCATGACCCATTTAGCCAATCTTCCTGTAAGAGCTTCTTTTCTGAGCAAATATTTGAGACGATCAATTTTTGCGACTAGCTTAATTGTGTGAGCTAGCATGTAATGCCAGAACTTTTGAGAGGTAAATACCACTGTTAGACAAGCTTTCTCAATGAATGTATAGTTGAGTTCATATCCGTTTAATGTCCTGCTGATGTAATATATAGCTCGTTCCTTGCCCTGTTGATCTTTTTGTGCTAATAATGTCCCCAGTGATATATCTGTTGTTGAAATGTAGAGAATGAGTGGCTTCCCTGCTATTGGTGGTACTAGAACTAGTGGGTTCATTAGATATTGCTTGATTTGATAGAATGATTCTGCACGTTTGGCTTCCCATCTGAATGGTACATTTTTATGTAGAAAATGGTTGAATGGTAGAATTTTATCTACTAGTTGAGAGATGAATCATCTGATTGACTGGAGCCGTCCTTATAGAGATCTGAGCTAGCTGATGTTCTTTGGTGGTGGCATCTCCATTATGGCTTGTACCTTTGCTGGATCCACTTCAATGCTCTTTGCTGAAACTATGTAGCCTAGTAACTTGCCTGATGTAACCCCGAAGACACACTTCTTAGGGTTGAGCCTAACTTGAAATTTCTCCAATCTATCAAAAATCTTCTGTAAGATGCTTAGATGTTCTACCCAAGTAAATGATTTAGCTAGTAAATCATCCACATAGTCCTCCATGAAGGTATGCATCATGTCATGAAAGATTGTTGCCATTGCTCATTGATAAGTTGCCCCTGCATTCTTTAGGCCAAAAGGAATGACATTCCAACAATACGTTCCCTAAGGATAGGTGAATGTTGTTCTATCTTGATCCTCTGGGGCTACCTTGATTTGATTAAAGCCTGAAAAATCATCCATTAGTGATAGCATTGCATGGCCTGCTGTGAGGTCTATAATTATGTCGATACTGGGCAAAGGAAAGTCATCCTTTGGACAGGCTTTGTTGACATCTCTAAAATCAGTGCAAATCCTGATACTACCATCCGGTTTAGATACTAGTACGATGTTGGAAATCCATTCAGCATAGTCGATAGGTCAAATAAATCTGATGTTTAATAGTTTCTTCAGCTCAGCTTTGACCATGAGTGCTACATGTGGATTCATCTTTCTTAATTTTTGCTTGACTGGTTTAGCTCCTAGAGAAATGGATAAGTGATGCATGATTAACTATGGATCAATCCCTAGTATCTCTGCATATGACCAAGCAAAGTTGATTTGCTTTTCTTTTAAAAATTGGATAAACTTTGATTTTTCTTCCTCTGTCAAAGATTCTGCAAGGTGTATGTTTTTAGCTGCTTTTGTTGTACCAATGTTGATTGATTGAGTGGGCTCAATCAATATGGGTGATCACTCCAGATAATGTTCAGGAAAAGTGTCAAGTCTCCCATCTTTAGGTGCCTTAAAAAGGTTTTCACCCTCAGATGCGTCCTTTGTTTTTAATTTTTTGTGATCTATTGCTACCATCGACTAGTTTTCAGCAGTAGATCCTTTATTTTGTTCATTTTTGCAATTGAGAGACTTGGCACTCCCCTAATTGCACATGTCATAACTTTGTTCACTGGTAGAGTCTATTTTTGGGTCAACGATCCACAAGTAATGGATAATGGATTCATCATTTGGGAAAATTGGTATGTCATGATTTTCAGGTTCGTCCCAGTCTATGAGGTTAGGAAATATAAGTGGTAAGGAGTCATTAGGTGGATCAGGTTCAGTTGTTGTAAGTGTCAGGATGGAGGTATCATTATGGTTGGCTAGGATATTAAATAAGTTAAGGATTTCATTGAGGTCTTTGATGGTATCATCTTCTGTGTAGACTTTCTCGTAATGTCACTGCTCATTTTCTTTGGTGTCATAGATATTATGTGGACCAAATTCAAGGAGTCTAGGTTCTGTGTCGTGTTCTTCTTGAGAGATGGGTGTATGACTGTCATTTGCAGCAATATCTTCAATGACATTAGAACAACTTCCCCATTCATAGTCATATAAATCAGTCCCAGAGGTATTATCCTAGATTCTGGCAGTGCTGTGGACGGGTATGTTGTAGGGTGAAAACAGATCTTTGATCATTGATAGAAGTTTGATAGTTTTCTTTGATTTTGTGTCAGATCCTGCTTCCACTCTTTGAATTTGTTCATATACTGTCTCTCCTCAAGGAGGAATGATGTTATCAAGAGGTGATTCCTCTTTGTCAGACACTGGTTCTTGAACATGATGTACTTTTGCAGTAGATGCTTCCTTCTTTTGATTGATAGGCTTCTCTTGATGTTGCTTTTGTTCTTGATTTTGACATTCTTTGCATATTGTCTTTGCTGATTCAAATAGTGTTGCCTGCCAGGAGTCCTCCTTGTATTTCTTCTTTTCTTTCCACTGAGGTTTTTGGTATTTGTTTGGTGTCTTCTTTGGCGGTAGAGTGTGTTCATAGCCCAATCTTGTTTTGTCTTTACTGAATTGTGAAGGAGGATCTAATGGTTCTGTGATGCCTTCCTGATGTTTGTTGATAGGTCCTTTGTCATTGTATCCCATTTGTTGCATGATTAAGTAACCTTCTCCATACAGGTGTGTTGGTATAGCTACCTCCATAGTAGCCAATCTGTCTTCTTCCTCATCCTTATATAGCCAACTAAGGATGTCTTTTTTTTCTGATTCATGTGCTAGAGTGCCTAGTTGGATAAATGTGCCATCAAACTTGGTGATGGCCTATGTTGATGTTGTAGGTAATCCATGAGATTTAGGTGATGCTGGTAAGTTGGCCAAACACAAAGGTTCCAAACAGTATTCTCCCATGCCTTTCTCTTTGATTTTCATTTTCTGCTTGAAATCCATAGATAGCGATTTAGACTTTTCTTGTTGAATAGTTGGTGCTAAGGAACTTTTTTTTTCTCTATTATGTGGAACCAAGCTGTCTTGGGCTGCCCCCATAGCATTACAATGTTGAAATGGGTTATGATATGCTGATATAGAAATCTCCTATCCATTGTAGGGGAACTTAACACACTGATGATAAGTAGAAGGTACTACTTGCATTTCATGTATCCAAGGTCGACCCAATAAGATATTATATGTGAGGTCTATGTCTAAGACTTGGGACATAGTATCCTTTTGTATTGATCCTACTTGAATTGGTAACATTACTATTCCTTTGGATGATCTTTCTTCATCATCATATGCTTTGATGGTGATCTTTTTGTGTGGATCAATAGATTGCTCAAAGAAGTCTAATGCACAGATAAGTTTCAAGGTACAGATATTGAGTCCAGCTCCTCCATCTATTAATACTCTTTTGACTTGATGCTTGTAGACCAAGACTTCAATGTGGAGTGGAGTATTGTGTGGATGGATCAATGAGATATTATCATGCTCAGAAAAGGTAAGGTTATGAGGCCCTATCATATGAGCCACCATGGCTTGGAATTTGTTAGCATCCAGGTCTTGAGGTACATTTGTTTCCAATAGTGCTTGTTCTAAGATGTCCTTGTGTTTTGGTGAAAGTTTTAACAACTCCAGTATAGATATTTGAGAAGGATTTTGTGCAGTTGACTGACTAGATCATATTGAATTTTAGGTATGGTGTTTATTGTTGAAGATTGCCCCTTCAAGACATATTTTTGAGCTCTAGTTGTTACATTGATGGAATCATGTTCATGCTTGTCTTTGATTGTGATGACATTTACTTGATTGTCCTCAGCTGATATATGATTGATGGTGTTATTATATATATGATTGATATGAGCTCCACGTGTATCATTTGAGGTTGAAGCTCCATCCTTGTTGTAGTTTGGAAGAGGATTCTTAAAGGCTCCATGGTCACGATTTGTCTTGAGACCATCGACTGTTAAATCACCTCTATCAATCATGTCTTGAACAATGTTTTTTCAGTCTCATGCAATCATTTGTTTGATGACCTTTTTTATGATGAAAATCACAAAAGTGTGAGTCATTCCACCAGGGTGGTTTGATTTGTGGTTCAAAGTTGTTGATCGATGGTAAGGAGATAATTTTGTTTGCCAAGAGTTCTCTAAATGCTAACTCCAAGGATTGCCCTAGTGGTGTGTAAATGCATTTTGGAAAGTTGTTGGTGTTACCTCGTGAGTTTGTATTTGGTCCTCGATTAGTGTTATTGCTTTGGGTATTGCTGGCATTGAGATGATCTTGATTGGCATTTGGTGCATAAGTGTTAGTGCCTTGGTTAGCACCTTTTGGATTCTTTGTAGCTTGAGGATTACCTGATAATGCTAGCACTGGTTGCTTGGATTTTGCATCATTTGATTCATTTCCTCCTTCATTTCTAGTGTTTTTATTTTTGGTCCAGAATCTGGATTTGTCTAAGTTGTTGTTTGGGTTGTTGTAGTTGGATGAATTTGTTCCTTCTTTGAAGAATTTCAATGTTCCTTTCTTGACACATGCTTCCTCTACTTGGATGCCATTTTCAATCAATTTGGCAAAAGATGGTATGCATTGAAGTTTGAGTATGTAACTCATCTCACTATTCAAGTTGTTGATGAAAATTTCCATCTTTTCTTTTTTAGGCACATCTCGAGGGTATCTCGAAACCATACGTCGCCAATGTTGAAGGAATACCATGAATGTTTCATTGTTTTTCTACTTGGTATTATAGACATCTAGCATAGTGATATCATGTCAAATGTTGTAGGACTATTGAGTTATGAATTTTTTGACTAATTCATCAAATGATCTGACAAGAGGTGTGATTTTGGATAACCATTCCATTATTTGTCCTCTCAAGCTTCTTGGGAATAACCTCATCAAATAGGTGTAATCATGGGTAAATTCAAGACTCATGGTACAAAATTCCCGAACATGATCATGAGGATTGCTTTTCCCATCATATTTGTCAAATTTGGGAATATCTGAGTTTGAGGGAAAAGGTACCATGTTTAACCACCTGTCAAAAGGATAAGGACAAATTTCAGTCAAGGAGTACCATACTGTTGTCCCTTGTTGTATGTCTTGCATTTGTCTACAACATTTGCATTTGCTGAGTGAGAGCAATCAAAGGTGCATTTTCCTGCCGAGGGAAGATTTCTTCCCTTGCATTATTTCTAAGATGGAATGGTGTGTGTAGGGGTATGTTTTGCTCAGGGATGTTTTGCTCGAGCAAATTCTATTCTGGTAGATTTTGCTCAAGTATGTTTTGTTCAGGGTCACTTGCTTCCTCTTCTCTTTGTCGTTCTTAATAATCATAGTGTCGAGATCTTGTTCTAAATACATCAGTGTCAAAGTCTTCAGGGAGTTTTACTCCTTTTCTTGTGAGCACAAGTAGATATTTTTCTTTGTCATTTTCCATGAGTCTTTCCACAAGTTTTTGAAATGAAGCGCTTTCTTGACACTCTTGGAGGAGTTCCTCAGAAATTTTGGTGTCTTCTAGATTGGGATACTCGAAAGGATTTGATAATCTTTCATCCATGCTAAACTCTGGTTGCATTTTGCTTTGCTTTTTTCGTTGAGAGCGAGTGACAATGGGCATCTAGTAGAAGCTTTCTGTGACAAAAGGAACGAACTCCTCTTCGATGTTTTGTTCAGGAGTTGGTGGTTCAAACTGCAGTATGTTGTAAGTGATGCACTCTTAAGGGAATAAGGCCGGATTGATCTTTCCTCCTTGATTTAGGCATTGACTGAATGCTGATTTTTGATAGAATGATCTACTCCTCAATGGTTCCTTGTCAAATTCATTGGTTTTGTCTTAAAGATATAAGCACATATGACGAAGGAATGTTCGATGAGATTTGAAGAGTTGGCGATTGATGTATAAAAAATTATTCCATTTGGCAAGTTTTAGAGAATTGGGTTGTTGTTTCCTCAACTTAGTGTTATGATAAATACTCTTTCTTCTCAGAATATGAGGATTAGTCATGCACAAGCGATCAATGGTTTCTTTTGATTTGTATTGGATTTAGTTATCTTGTTTGGAAACTCAAGTTTTACTTTATCAAATGAAGGTTTAGATGCCCCCTCATGACAAAGTGTGTCAAATGATATGGAATAAGAGCTTTCCCTATATGGAAACTCGATTTGACAACTTGGAGTTTAAAACAAGTGTGTTTTTGGATATAAATCCGTTTGATTGAAGGACCTATTGATACTTGTGATGATGTTTCCTGATTTTGATAGGAGAGATGTGTTTTATCTTGTGACTAGTTTTAGGATTTTGACCACTTTGTTTTACAGAGAACTTGCTTTGGGAATAGTTTTCGATACTCTGTTTTGATTTTCTGTTTGATGAAGTTCAAGCTAAGGAGATAAAGCTTCCTAAATTGTTTTTAGATTTTTCCAAAATACCTTCTATTTTGCCCCCTATTTTCTTAGTTTCTGCTACGCACTAAGATAGAGACGCAATGCGCTACTGAATTTCCTCAACACGCTAGAGAAAAGACTCCACACACTAAGCTGCCCTCTGTGATGCGCTAAATGGTTTGTTTTGAATTTGTCTTGGTCTAAAATGTTATGTGCTAATATGGGCTGCCAATGCACTAACTGTTGGTTTCTACACACTAATTCTTGATCCCTACGCGCTAAGTTGTTGCTTCAATGTGCCAAAATGTTTCAAAAAGTGCTAAGTTAAAACTGCTAGTGTTGGATTTTGATGAAGCGCTAAAGTTCAGAGTGAATGTGCTAAAGTGAAGTTCGAGTGTGCTAAATGATGGTTTCTACACACTAAGAAGTTGTTCTTACGTGCTAAACTGCCTTGATAGTTTGTCTTGGTTGTTTCTCTGCAATTTTTTGGAACTTTGTTTTCAATGATGATGGATGATTTTCTAAAGTAATAAATGAAAGCACAACATAAAAGAAGCAACCATTTTGCCTAGTCTAAACAATGAGTGTATGTTCTGTGAGGATGTGTTCAAATCCCCAATGTTTTAACAAGTTTAGATACAACAACATACAATTTTGTCAGACTCTTTATTCAAGGGTCATAAGTAATGTCATAGCCCACTAGTCTCGATACTCCATCAGCTCAAACAGCCTTGTCACCCCCTAGGGGGCGCCCATTTTTTTGTCTTTTGCCAAAAATTAACCCAAAGTGAATTGCTTCACAATTGAGTAGTTATCTTGGGATATATATGGTGAGCGATCTTGGGGGCGGATTCTTCTCCACCCTTGCACTATGATATTTTAAATGTCTGGATATTGACTCGGCTCAAAGTTTCTATGCTAAAGTTCGTAATCAGGCTTCCCGTTCGGCTGTCAGTGATAAAATCCCTCAAGAGGCTTCCCAACTTTTAGAACAAAGGTTTTACGTATCTCAAGGATACTGGGGGAAGGGTAATCGTCGCAAGCAACCATTGAAAAGGACTTTCATCACTTTCCAGTTTTGATTATAGTCGGTTGGAACACTTGGCGTCAAAGTCATTTCCCACTTAGGTCGTTCCCTTCACACTAGCCAAAGAATGGCTTTAAGAGTATTTCAACCCCTCGGGAAGGGCCTACTAAAGGATTTAATGTAATAAACAGTGAAAACGTAAGAGTGGTCTAGTTTTTTGATCACCCAGTTAAGGGGAGAACATATTCCTTCCACTTTCATAGAAAAGCAAACAAGTGTTCTTTTTAACTTTTATTGCAGTGATTTGGCAAAATCTATATGGATATGTTGCTCCACAAAAACATGGTGTTTATTTTATCTCTTCAAAGCAATGATTTTCTGATCTAGGAAAAGAGCCTGGTCAACAAAGCAACTTCGATGTTTGGTCAACAAAAGAAATCGATTAAAAGGGGAAGATCTTCCCTCTTTAATTGTGAATGAATTTGGACATGTGTGATTCTTTTACTTCGCAAAAATTGAAGTAGATCCTTTTATGCACCAAAGGATGGTGAATTTCTATAAAAATCCCTTTGTTTGCAAAAAGAAAGATTGCCTTGTTCTTTTTAGGGCCCAAAGTGAAAATTTTTCTCCTAAGAAAGCAAGATAGATGTTTTTTTTTGTTGTTCTTTTTATTTGCCCAAAATAAAGATGAGTTCAATTTTATTTAAGAAAGAATTAAAAGACTTTAAATTTTAACTAACTTAGCTAAGTTAGAAAAAATCTAAACTATTGTAACTTTTAAGCTAAAACTAAGCTCCACTTGCAAGAAACTGTCAGAAATCTTGCAAAAAGATCAATTAAAACAGTTAGAAAACATTAGCTTTTGTGGACTTCTACAAGTCTATATTTAATCATGATTACAATTTAATTTTTTTCTTCTGTCTGTGATGCGCTACAAAAAAGACTGTACATGCTACAAGATAATCGGGATGCGCTATCGGACAAACCCAATGCACTGAAATGTTTTCCGAAAGTGCTGCTTTGTTAAGTTCCCACGCTGAGACCTACAGGAAAAATGTTTAAAAAGTCTATGCGCTAAGTGATGGTTTGTACGCGCTAGGAAATGAGTCCCATGCACCGAACAGTGAACCAGATGTGCCAAGGGATGTTCTCCACGCATCGATTCCTATTTCCTGCGTACCTGCAAAAGTGGTTACATTCAAAAACTGATTTGATTAATGGGGTTGAGCCCCACGGTGGGCGCCAGAAATGTATGTGGGAAAAGTGGGGCTATGAAACTCAAAATGTGAAAAATGATGTTCAAAGGGCTTATCCACACACCCACATGACTTCTTGGTGCAAGTTATGGAGTCATGAAGAATGACTCAACTTCCTAAGGTAGCTTCCATGGTTCTCTATCTCACAAGGTCCGTCAAGCCAATGCCTTTGCTCTCAAATCACTGAGCAAAGTGACTTAGGGATGACAAATGCAAGAACGAACGATGCTTTAGATTGATTTTAACATGAAATGCATCCTATTTATGCATGATTCTATAAATGAGCTAAACTAGATTATAAGATGACAAGGTTAGTAGCAATACTATCCTAACATGATATACTAGTTAATGATTTAAGCTAATGATAACATAAATACTCTAAATGCTTATTAGATTAATTTCTATTATAAAGAGAGGCTAGATGTATTGATAAAATTGAGCATAAATGAGATACTGAAAGCTTGGATGATCCTTAAAATGGAGGAATGAGAGCTCTATTATAGGGAAAATAGGGCAATGGATGATCAAGATTGGAGGAGTTAATCAAGGGTCAAGATTGAAAGTTATCAATCCATGTTTACAATTTTCACCAATGAAATGGTGACAATTGTCAACATAAGACTTCATGAGAGGAGAGGTAAGAAGCATTAAATGCTTGAGAAGACCTCGTGGTTACCTTAGAAGGTTAGGGTTAAGGTTAGGCTAGGGTTATCCAATAGATAAAGCTTTTACCCAAGGGGTAAACTCTTGTGCAAAGGTTAAAGGGATAACCATGGTGAAAGCAATGAATGCTTGATGAGACCCCTGGGTTAGATGAGGGTTAAGTTAGGAAAAAAGTCTCTAACCATGCCACTAAGGGTTAGTTTAACCATTAATGGTTTGAAGACTTTGGGGACAAATTTGTAAGAGTCCTTCCAAATTTGGGGGTATTCAACAAGTTAGCTTGTTGAAGGCATAAAGGCTTTAATGCCTTTTGAAGACTTTACTCCAAATTTGAGAAGTGACCTCATCAAATTTAGGGAAAGGGATAATGGATGGGTTTAGGCTAATTGATTAGGATTAGATGGATTCTAGAAGAAATTAGGAAGAGGGTTAGGATGCAAGTGGGAGATGTAGGAAAATGCAAGTGGGTGGGGAAAATAGAATTTAATTAAAATAAATTATTTTATTTCAATTTGGTTGCAAGTTGGGAATTTAAATAAACTAGATTTATTTAATTGGGGTAAACTATTTAATTAAAAAGTAGAGAGAAGGGATTTAATTAAATAAAATGATTTATTCAATTAGATGACATAAAGGACTTAAGTGAATTTAAATAAATAAATAAGATTTAATTAAATAGAAGAATGTGGGTGATTTAATTAAATTAGATTTAACTAAAATAGAGGAATGAGAATAAAATGAACATTAAATATTCATTTAGGAATATGGTCATTTTTATACGTCTACAATTACTGCTGAACCTATGGAGTCTATGGAATCAGACAAAATAGTATCATACAATGCATTGTCTCAAGTTCCTGATGGTGTTATGATCAAAGGTGATTTATCCAGTTATATAGACTGTAAAATTGAGGATTTAGGATCACTATCAATCTATTCACAACTCAAATATTTGTGTGATAAAAGCGGGAAAATCAAACCCGAGTTCATTAGGGTTTATGAAAAAGGTTTTCATAATGCGGCATGTTTTCTTGAAGATTTTGAAGAAGAGCATGTTAGGATAATTCTTAGTCATGTGCATAGAGAGAATGTGTATCTTGATAGGTCGCACACAATAACGAAGGAAGCAATTCATGCAGTGACTGGTTTTTGGCGAACCGGTGAAGTTCCAAAGCTGAAGAAAATTTCAAAAGAGACTGTGATTGCACTGACTCGCACCACCTCTGACGGTCGCGTGTTTTCGGTCAACAAAATTAAAGATCCAATAGTCAGATTTGTAACTATGGTCATTGGTTATAGGATAGTTTATTCTAACAGGATGAACAATGTGCTATATGTTGTTGTGCATGCAGCTTACAGGATGATTGCAGAGAATGCAGATTATGACTTATGTGAGGCAATAAGGAGCTAATTGATGTTGAACCTGCAATCAATTAAGAAAGAAAATAGTCAAAAGTTCAAATATGGTCAACTTTTCATTGGTCTATTCTTCTATTTTTAGAATTTCCCGCCGGGAATTGGTGACATTCAATGGTCAAAAGACATACAGGTAACATCTCAAATCAAGAACAACATTAAGGCTGTAAAGAACACATTTCTTGTTTCTATGAACAAATATCTTAATGAGTTCCAAAAGAAGATGAGCATGAGCTTAAGGCTACTTGAAGATGTGGTGAAACACTTTACAAAAGACATCTATTTCACATTTACCATAGACTTTTTCCTTATGGAGGCCATTGAACCCAGGGAAGATGAGATGGAAGAAATGAGTTATGAAGTCAACTATGACTTATTAATCGGTTATGCCAATAACCTTTTGGCATCTCCTAAGAATAATAAGAAGAAAAGACTGGGAACTTACTAGGAACAAAGTGCACTTTCTCAACCCAATAGTGCCAAAGAGAACAAGAAGAAAGTTGAGCAAGCACCTTCAGTGACCACCAGTACAAGGGTGACAAGAAGTGTTCAAGTAAAAAAGGAACCAACACCCAAAGTATATGCAAAGAAGTAGACTACAACGAAGAAGAGAGGTAGGCAACTCATTCTTCGAGCAGAATCTGAAGATACTGACACTGCAAAGGAACCAAACAAGATGAAAGTGACTGGTAAGAAAGGCAAACCAGTAGGAGACACTTCAAAGAAAAGTATACCTATTACTGTTTTATCTTACAAGCCTATGACTGATTTTGAGAGGACATTAAAAACATTAGGGAGGAATAGGTTTGATAATATAAAGGAATGTTTTGATTCATTTTATGATGGACAAAAGCAACAAATTGTTCAAGAGGTAATCAACCACTTGTGTCAATACAATCGGTTGCCTCAAGATATTGAAAAGGATATTTCTGATTCTTTGTATTCTATTCTTGTAAATAAGTGGAAATAGTTGTAGAACAAGATCAAGAAATTATTGATAGAGTTTTCATTCAATATTTTCTTGAGTTACCTAGAGATGAATTATTAGAATTTCTTGATAATTTCAAAGGACAGTTTCATTCTAAGGCAAGAAGATTGAAGTTATTGAGTGGCAAGACTCAAGTTGTTGAAGATGATAGTTATCTTATAGCTAAAAATATTTAAAGAATGCATGAGCAAATGAAGTCTCATAAAACTGATCAAACAGAGACTGGAGCTCAATTGGAGCTAGATGAAGAAGAAATTATTACACTGGATGTTGTCTATCCTATTAAGAATAAGGATGACACTACTTCTCTATCGGTTATTTTTTTTGTAGATGATAATGAAGAAATCCAGGACACTATTGATACAACTGGTAATATCATTGAACTACTTAAGGAACCTTTATAACAACTGGACATTACTGTTACACAAGAAGCAGCTGAAGCACCGGTCATTGAACCTAGTGTGGATTATCAACCCCCACAAGAAAAAGAATACCAAGTGGAAAATCAACTGCCACCGGTTACAACAGATACACAAGAGAAACAAACATAGGCAAAAATAGAGAAAGAGAAAGTGGAGAAAGAGGTTGAAGTGAAGGAACCTGAAAAAGAAAAAGGATGAAAGGAAAGAGAAAACATAGGAGAAGATAGCAGAGAAAACAAATGAAAAGCAAAAAGCAAAGGTAAAGCAACAAACTGATGATCAGGATGACTCAATATGCATCAAAGGACCTATAGATGTAGATAATATGAGTGCATCTGAACTCATGGAGATTGCTATAGTGATGCAATCTAGAGCTCAAAAGAAAATATTGAAAGAGAAGAGAAAAGAAGCAGAAGCAATTCAAACCGTTGTTGAGATTCTGTCAAATCTCCTACCAGATACTGACACTGGAAAATTGACTACCCCTATCAGCAAGCTTGGCCAGTTGGTTGTTGATGCTTTTGGCCAACTAAAGTCCCTTGAAAAAGCTGCATAGAATTTAGCTAAGAAGAATTATAGAAAGAACAGAGGAGAGAAAATAATAAAAAATATTGATACAGGGAAGATTGGTTTATCTTTGAATAAAGATCTTTTGAGAACTGTTGTCGAAACTGGAGGAAGGATACTGGCCTATACATCTAACATTTCATTTTTCTATTCTGATTTGAAGAAGAGGAAAGAAGAGACAAAACAAGAACAAGAGAGGATATGTACTGCTTACATAAATTTATAGGATTCAACCTTAGCATTTGGCAAATCAGTTGATGATTTGCAACATCAGTTAGATGTTTATGATTGTGAATAGGCTAAGAGACTCTAATCCTTGAAAGAAATTAAGAACCAGTTGAAACCTAAAGTTGACATCTTAAAACAAGCATACAAGGATGCATAAACAGTTTAGGTGACTCTAGAGATGAGCATAGTGGATGCAATGGAAGAATTCACTACACAAGTTATGCCAACCATTGAGATCACTGAAACATTATTGGAAACATGGGATAATGATTTTACTTAATGGAGATTATTTTAAGTAACATTTTCTTGAAAATTGCAGTGAACACTCCTTGAACAAACTCCTATATTTTTCTATATGAAGTTTTTGATATAATATATATGTATTTTAATTTTCAATTTGGCATTGTTGTCAAAGGGGGAGTCGAAATATGTATGTGTTGTGAAAATTTTGTATGTATTGTTAAGGGGGAGTAGGAATATGTTTGTACAATTTTTGTAAGCACACTTAGTTGTAAAGTTGTAAAAAATTTCTAAGTGTTGCCATCAATGTCAAAGGGGGAGATTGTTGGCTTGATGATGATTTTTGTAATGGATGACTTCATGTGTTGTCATTGATGGAATATGTATACACACACATATGTTCACATTGTCATAGTCATCTTAGTTAAGACAAAACGATACTACTCCTAAGTCTTTGTATTGCAAAACCGGTATTATTTGCATAGAGAAGTCCAATCGGTTTTGAAGGTGTCTAACCGGTATATGTAGACAACCGATATATGCAGGAATGTCATGACACTAGTTTGGAGATACTACAAAGATCAACAAAGAGGCAAATGACATTCAGTCTATGAATTGGAAGAGGTTAACTCTTAACTGATATTGGTGTTCCAACCGGTTTCACTGATTGTTTGCTATTATCACCGGTTGTGATGAGTTATCTCTAACCGATAGATTTGGCAGCAATCTATGATGTGTTATGTTAGATTGCCTAGATACACTGCACCTAGGAAATTGTGATGCGATTCTTGAGCCAACATGAAATCTAGTGTCTCTATATTGACACTGTGATGAGCTATTTTTATGATGTGAGATAGAAGTGTTAAGTTGTTGCGATTTACTGAAGGCGTTGCAGAGTATGTCGATGATGCAGTTTTGAGTGAGCAGAAGAGGATCTATTCAAGCAAGATGTGCTACTTCTAGATCACACCACCTGTTGTTTTCTAATCACGACAATAGTCAAATCCCCTAACTGGGTAAGCTCTAACAAGCTTCATTGTACAAATCCTCTACTAAGGTTACTCCTAACAGGGTACTACCTTTAATAGGGTATAGCTCCTAACAAAGCTTTGGGATCTTTAACATGATTCACTCCTAGAAGAGCATCTTTGTAGACCTTAACCGGTTAGTTACATATTATTGCAGATAGTTAACTTGTGAGTCCTATCCCACTGTGGTTTTTTCCAATTGGGTTTTCCACATATAAACACTTGTGTTATGTGGATTTTTTAGTTGTTGTGGATGCTTTAATATCACTTTGGATTGCATGCATAGTATTAAGTAAGCTGGTTAACTGTCTTTACCAATCTGTGTTTAAAGTGGTATTGTTTTTATTGTCACTAATTCAACCCCCCCCCCCCCCCCCCTCCTTAGTGATTTATAAGTCCACTAGAAGTCTTCTTTCATAACTACAAGATCAAACTATTCTCGATCAATGGTGGAGAAGGACTAAATGTTTGTACTTTTAGAATGGTAACAAGTCTCAATTATTTAGAAGTAGGTATAGATAGCACAAAGAGAATACAAATTAAAGCATATGATGATGCAAAATGCCTTTCCAAAAGCGTCATTATATTGTCTACCCAGGTCATTCCCACCACTAAGAACATATCACTGCAAGTCTTAGACCTAGATATTTCTTACAACATGATTACAGGTCATCCTCAGATATAGACCATGAAAGTAATTTCATCTACCTATCATTAGTTTCTGAAATACCCATACAATGGAACTGAGATCACTATCGCTGGAGATCTGAACCCTTTTCAATTTTGTATTTATCTCAAAGTAATTCCTGAACAACAAGTGCTAGTGAACAGGGAGGCTTTGTCATCCCCTAACACCTCTCAATATGTGGATCCTTAGATGTTGTCCAAATTGTCAAAAGGCAAACTCAAGATCCAAGATCAAGGATGTGGAGAGTATACAATAGAACAATCATTCCAAATTGGGAAGTTTCCTACCTCCCTGAAATCATATGGAAAGCCACACCATCTATAAAAAGAACCCAAGGTTATCATTCAATATCAACCTCCTACCACATTCAAAAAATGGGGAGATCACAACAAAGAAAAAATTGAAGAAGATGTATCCAAATGGCTTTACAAAGATAAAGAGGATGTGTCACATGTACAATTTCTCATTGAAAGCTATAGAAAAGGCTTTACCATCATACAAAAGAAATGATACGATGGGTATAGTGGTCTTGGCACAAATAAACAAGGTATCATAGAACCCGTCTAGCCAAAAAGTGGCATCACACCAGAGGATTAGGATTTAAACCATTATAAATTGGCTCCTCAAATACTAAGTTAACCTTGTGCGGAAAAGGGACTACTTCTAACACTAACAAGACACTCGAGGAAATCCATAATGAAACTAATTCCAATGAGTAGGAATGGGACTCTTATTCCTCTAGTTCTTATGAACTTCATAAGGTCTTCATTGACATTGATGACTTACCATTTGAAGATAAACATGTAAATATTCCTACTCATGTACAAACCTATCCGCAACTTTGGATACAAGACTTCTCGGATCGTAGCAGCTCACTAGAAGAAATCAGTACCGACAATGATTCCACTGATATCCATATTATGACTTTAACCTCTACAACCCAGGATTTGTATAATGTCAATGATATAATGCCCTTAGTTTTCCCCGAGCTTAGTGGCTGGGACCAATAGGGATCATTGAGCATAGGCCATTTTGAAAATGATGAAGCTATAGCTAAATTCTTTGTGCTCTGAGAAGGCATAACTTCAGGTGATCACAAGGAAAATTTCACTGTAAACCTAGAGACATTAGTATATTTTGGGGATTCAACATTGTATTCTAGTCACAAAATGAAAAGAAAAGAAAACAATGAAAAAACAGTAAAAAGTAGGTCTCTTGGTGAAAACCGCAAGGCACCTTTAGACCATGAAAAATGAAAATAAAGGACGTTTCCAAAGGTGAAAACCTCTCTAAGGAACCTAAGGATGAAAGACTAGACACACCCTTGACAGGTCATGAAATATCTACTCTACTGGTAGAGATAACATAAGACATTAATCTTGGTACACTTGATAACCCCAAGATCATCCATTTTGAAAATCCTTATCAGAGAAAGAGAAAGAAGAATTTGTCAAATTATTCCTAGAGAAACAAGTGAATTTTGCATGGTCCTATGCAGATATGTCGAGGCTTGATTCAGAATTGTTCTTTCATCACTTACCAATACATTTATATATCAAACCAGTTAAACAAAATTTGAGAAAGATGCAATCCTAGCTTGCATTACTAGTCAAAGTTGAACTCAATAAATTGCTAGATGTGGGTTTTATTAGACCTATTGAGTATCTAGAGTGGATTTTCAACTTAGTTATATTCAACAAGCCCATTGAGGGTATTATAATATGTAGTAATTTTAGAAACCTAAACAAAGCATGTCCCAATGATAATTTTCATTTACCAAACATTGACATAATAGTGGAAATGACAACAGGCTATGAAATGTTGTCATTAATGGATAGATTCTCTTGCTACAACCAAATCAAAATAGCTCTTGAGGATCAACATAAAACAACTTTCACATGTTCTTGGAGAACCTACTGTTGGAATGTGATGCCCTTCGACCTTAAAACATCAAAGCGACCTATCAGAGAGTGATGATAACCATCTTCCATGATTTCATGCACACATTAATAGAAGATTATGTAGATGACCAATTATGTATATAAGTCACAAGATACAGTCATCTAGGTATCGTGGGAAAGATAGTTAATAGAATGGAAGAGTTCAAACTTCGATTAAACCTGAAGAAATGTGTTTTTGGGGTCACATCAGGATAACTCCTAAGATACATTATTTCTTGCCATGGCATTGAAGTATACCCAACAAAGGTAAAGGTTATAATGAAAATGCATCTTCCTTCAACTTTAACACAACTAAGTAGTCTCCAAGATAAATTGGAGTTTATTCAGAGATTCATAGCACAATTAGCTAACAAATGTCACCCCTTTCAGCACTTTCTTCACAAGGGAGTAACTTTCAAATGGAACGATCGGTTTCAGTAAGCATTTCAATAGTTAAAAGACTATCTATTATCTCCACTAGTCCTAATGCCTTTGATTGAAGGCAAACCATTCATCTTGTATATATCAGCAACAACAACAACAACATTAGGGGATCTCTTGGCTTAACACAATGAAGAAGGAAAAGAGAGAGTGATACACTATATTAGTTGAACTTTTGTTGGCTATGAATTGAACTACACTGCTATTAAGAATGAATTCTTAACAATCATCTTCGCTACACAAAATCTTAGACATTACATGTTAAATCACAAGACATTGCTTGTAGAAAAGATAGATCCGTTGAAATACCTACTCAATAGAGCAACACTCACAAGATGTCTAGCATAATGGGTCATGATCTTGAGTGAATTTGATATTAAGTATGTGGATAGGAAAGCAACCAAAGGGAAAGCAATGGCAGATCAAATAATAGAAGCTCTAGTCCAAGACAATCACCCATTGCTATTTGACTTTCCAAATGAGTTGATATTCAATATTACACCCTCTACCAAGTGGCAATTATACAACGAGATGCAATTTGAAAATCATACAAAATAAATTTTTAATGCACAAATAAGATTACAAAATATGAAGCCTTAGTCATAGGGCTAAGAATTGTAGTGCAATGGGATATCAAGAATCTTTAGGTGTATGGTGATTCTCAACTAGTCATCCGACGAGCAAATAATGACTATGAAACTAAAGATGAAAAATTTGTCCCCTACAAAAAAAATGGTTGACTTCTACCAGACCCGGTTTGTGTAATAACCCACATTAATTAACCCAACAAAATTGACCATTCTTTTTTTTTCTTTTTTTTTTTGTTTAATTTAATCATTGTGTTTGATTCAATTGCATACTCTGGACATCCATCCATTTGGATTAGGAATTCATCCATCCGGGATGAACATCTAACCATACGGGTTAGGCATCGGTCCATATGGGACATAAGATTTCATCTATCCAATACGGGATAGGCATCTTCCTATATGGGGTAGGCATCTATCCAATCGGGATATGAGGTGCTCTAGGCAGAGACTTAGACTCATCGGGACCATCCGGGTCCTGAGCCACTCACTAAGTACTACACTCTTCTAACAGAAGTGCACCGAGGTTGTCATCCTTAGGAGTAATTAAATAACATAATTCAAGCTTGAATTCCGCCTCGGAATTTGGCTTAAAGCCTTGGGAAGTCAAGTGAATCCATACGGGATTCCTTCTGAGTATGCATTGAATTACTTTTTCCATTTTATTATACTTATCTTTCAAATTAGGATTCTTACTCAATCCTTCATTTTACCAAGCCTAGACCCCACCCATGAATGCCTGAGTATGAGGGACAACTTTGTCCCAAGACTGCCTACATACCCGCTTCGGCACGAGATCAAGGCGTAAAATATGTAGCTCTGTTTTCTACTCTATGGTTTGATGTAAACTAATTAGTGGGTACACAACCCTTTCTAGGGTCAATGTCCCAGACAGTTTCTTTGCGGTTGCTACCCACAGTGGTAGCACTTAAACAAAGGCTCAAGATGGCCTATTGTTTGTGGCCTAAAACAACTACATCCTAACACCTATCATAAGCGTCACCCTTGACCAAATTGTCAATCACCAATATCTCTTCAAGATTAAATCAATTTCATAAAAGCATTTTACTTAATCAACCCTAAAGGGGGTTTACTATGGTTTAACTCAACGGATGTAAAATCATTTAAGGATTATCTTGTTAGATTATCGATCCAAGAGGGATTACCCACCCCTTGTATTTTAACTTCCAAGTGTCCCTTATTACTCCCCGACGATTTATAGGGATGATGCCACAGACGTCGTTGATGTAGCTTTATTAGGCATTAATTGCAGTAGTTCAACATGACGGCAGTACCCGTAAGCGTGACCCAGAGGCACTGTATATACCGAACGCCACTAGGTTTTGGTTTCCATCTTCCTTTATTTAGTTTTCTAACTAAGAGCTATGAAAACATCATACTTGAAAACAATTACTAATTGAACATGTATAATTTAATAATTGAAATAACTACTTGATGATTCACGTAGAATAAAAACCATAACTAAATTATTTATTATTCAAAACTTGAAATATAACTTGCATAACAATGACCATTATGAAACTTGCATATTAATAATTACATGTGTAACTTGCATGGAGATGAAAATGTCAATAAATGTAATTAATGTATAAGTAATTTGCATGAAGCAAGGATAGAGTAAGTTACATGCAAGGTTGTTGATTTCTACCATGAGAATAATCACTTATAGAGTTACTGGACCTGAAACTAGTAATTAGCTAAGACATTTGGTTCGAATCATATTAACATGAATTAATTGCTAGAATGTCAAATAAGTGCCCCAATGGATCTTAAATGGGTTGAATAACTCTAATTAAAAAAAATTGTTATAATATAATTTACAATATAAAATTTGCCAAGGACAAATTAATTATGAACTTACTACACAATAATCCCAATATTTATAATTTTTTCTAAGTTAAATTTAATAACTTAAAATTTATACTAAGGAAAGAATTAACAATTCCTAAATTGCAATTTATACATTTATATTAAAAAAAAACCTAAATAAAAATAAATATATATAAAAAAACTAATTAAATAAACAAAATACCTTTTTTTTTTTAATTTAAAAAAAAAATGAAAAAAAAACAATAAATACGAATCTTTGTTAATGGCAATAGGGAGTGGGGACCCACGGGTCCCGTCACCCCTATGGTCCTGCAGGTGCAAGCCCACAATGGTGAGGGGACACTATGGGCCCCTCCACTCCCCTTGCGGCCACTGTAGTGACAGTGACCACAGGGGTAGTGGAGGGTACCACTACCCCTCCCCTGGTTACCTTAACTGCCTTCCCTGTACGAAGCCCAACTCATTCGGGATAATTTCTGAGGGTCGTGTTTTATATATATATATATATATATATATATATATATATATATATATATATATATATATATATATATATATATATATATATATATATATATATATATATATATATATATTTGTATTAAAAAAACTTGCAACATTTACTATGTTCATTGTCGTTCGAATTAAATTTAATATATGTATATATGTGTGTGTGTGTGTGTGTGTGTGTGTATTTACATTTCTGGTATATAAAAGAAAAGTATCTTATGAAAATAAGAACAAGAATTTTCACAGGAAATGAACAATAGAGAGATTGGCTCCAGATTTAAAATAGCTAATCAAGTTATTGACTTCACGGGAAATAAAAATAGAGAGATTTGCTCCAGAATTAGAATAGATAATTAAGTTATCACAGAGGTAGGCAAATTGTTTTAAACAGTAATCAGAAAATTAATATTCACAGAGAGAGAGAATTTTCTGAGAGGAAAAGAATAATATTTTCCATAGTGAATAATGAATACAACGAGGTTTATATTTTATTATTAGACTTTTCTGTTCACGGAGAAGTAAAATTTCATTAAAAGATGAGATTTTACTTTCAGAATTCCATTCGAAGAGCTAGCGAAAAGAATTCAAGAGAGAATAGAAATTAAGATTCATATCATTTAATCACACAGGGAAGATTTTTTTTAATCTCAGAAAAAGAATTTTAAATAAGGGAAATATGATTTTTGGATAGATCTAAAATCTTTGGAAAAGTGAAAAGCAAGATCATGTGCATATTTTCTAAATAAAATAAATAACAGAGCTATCTTTTACATGCATTTTATTCCTAAATAAGAAGAAAAGATTTACAATAAGGGAAGATCTAGAAACTATATTTTGGATAATACCATTTCTCATATGTGAATGTGAAATAACAAGAAGAGAACCTGGCTTATTGAAGCTTGATGTTGAATCCTCTAGCTATCCTTTTGATCCTTCCTTGCAACTTGAGAGAAATCTTTCAACAACAACTTAAAATCCTGCAACAAAAATGAGACTACCAAAGAAGATCCTACTACTAAAAACTTGGGAAATTTTCTTCAAAACATAATCAACTCTCCTCTTTGAAACTTGCATACAATTTTATAAGAAAAATCCCTCAATTCCACTATCTAGAGAATTTAATTAAAAAGGAGATTCTTTTCCAATATTGGACTCATGCAAATTGATTAAACTTAGTGGGGGAGTTACATGCAAGGTGGTAGAGATTCCTCTAGAAGCTTCTTATTCTTCCTACAACATGTGCCATAATTGGGAGTGGAAAATAAATAAATAAAAATAATGCCTTTTGAATTATATTCTCCAAGTGTGTGTGTGTGTTAATTTTTATTCTTTTATAACATTTATTCAATCATTTTAAATAGCTTCACCAAAATATAATAGAATTGTACTTAAATCAAAAAGTGATAAAGGAGGGTTGTGACATCCTCCCCCCCTTAATTTGTGCATCATCCCGATGCACTTATTGAACGCATCCAAAAAAGTCTATAGTTCATGATTAGTTAAAACAAAAAAGGGAACAATTGTTGCATCTCCCTAGTATCTTCCCACGTGGCATTCTTTTCATCATACTGGTTCCATTGTACTTTGCATTGATCAAATTCTCTGTTGCGCAATTGGCACTGGCGCTTCTCCAAGATTTTGAATGGCTCTATCATTATTCCTCCCATTTCCTAGACCTGTAAAGCATCCCAATTCAAAATGTGTTTCTCATCAGGCACATACTTTTTATGAAGTGATACATGGAAGACATCATGGATTTGGCTCAACTTGTGAGGTAAGGCCAACCGATATGCAACTGGATTAATCCTTTCCAATATTTCAAAGGGTCCAACATAATGAGGTGCAAGCTTGGTCCTTTTCCCAAACCTTATGGAACTCTTGTGTGGCCTAACCCTTAGGAAGACTTTCTCTCCCAGCTCAAATTCCCTTGGAGTTCTATTTTTGTCTGTATAACTTTCTGCCTATCTGAGGCTTCCTTCAATCTTTGTCTAATTTCCTTAGTTTTCTTTTCCATTTCCTTCAACATATCTGGTCCAACAATTACTCTATCTTCAAGACTCTCCCAACTCAAAGGTGTTCGACATGGTCTACCATACAATGCTTCGAAAGGTGCCATTCCCAAAGATGTTTGACATGTATTATTGTAAGCAAACTCTACTAGAGGTAGGTACTCTTCCCATTTCTTTTGTTGGTCCATGCAGTACATGTGAAGTAGGTCTCCCATAATCTGATTTGTCCTTTCTATTTGACCGTTGGTTTCAAGATGGTATGCAGTGCTAAAATTTAGTTGAGTTCCCAGAGTTGATTGAAGAGTTATCCAAAACCTTGAAGTGAATCTAGCATCTCTATCTAATATGATTTTCTCTGGCATTCCATGCAACCTAAATATTTCCTTAACAAAGCACCTAGCCAAGGTAGGTGCATCATCCATCAGGTTCCCTGGTATAAAGGGTGCCACCTTAGTGAGTTTGTCAATTACCACCATTATTGTATCATGCCTAGAAGGTGACGTGGGCAACCCTTGCACAAAATCCATGCTAATAACTTGCCACTTGTGTTGAGGTACACCATGTAACTGTAACAATCCAGCTGGATGTCTATGTTTTACCTTTACTCTTTGACACTCCAAACATTTAGCCACATACTTGACTATGTCATTCTTCATCCCTTGCCAAAAGTATAACTTCTTCGGGTCTGCATAAAGTTTGTTAACTCCTGGGTGCCCTGAATAAGGGGCATTGTGAGCCTCTGACAAGACTAATTCCCTTAAGTCTCCTGAATTAGGAATATAGATTCTATTATTATATATGAGCAACCCATCTTTGTCTGATGTATACCCTTCAATCTTGGGATCGGTTGGATCATGTTCTAATGTCAATTTGACTCGCTCATACCATGGGTCATGTCCCTGTTCATCCATTACTTGTCTTTTGAAAGAAGTTTTGAATGTTGCTATAGTCATCAAGTGTCTCCTCCTACTTAAAGCATCTACCACCCTATTTTCCTTCCCCTTAATATATTCAATTTTAAAATCATATTCACTTAGAAACTCCAACCACCTTCTTTGTTTGGCATTTAAGTGGGGTTGGGTAAAGATGTACTTTAGTCCTTGGTTATTTGACTTTAACTCAAAGGGCTTCCCTAGCAAGAAGTGTCTCCATTTCTGTAGGGCATACACAATCGCTGCTAACTCTAAGTCATGGGGTGCATAATCGACTTCATGAGTCTTTAGCTTCCTGGATTCGTAAGCTACTACCCCTTCATCTTGGACAAGTACTCCTCCTAAACCTTCAATAGAAGCATCAGTTACGACTGTGAAGTGTCCATTCGGATCTGGTACCTTTAGAATGGGTGTTGAAGTTAGTTTTCCCTTCAAGATTTGGAATGCCTTATCACTTTGTTCTATCCACACAAACCTTTTACCCTTCCTCTGTAATGAGGTGATGGGGTTTGCTATCTTAGAGAATCCTTCCACAAACCTCCTATAGTAACCTGCTAGCCTCATAAAGCTTCTTACCTCTAAAACATTTTTAGGGATTGGCCATTCTACTATTGCCTTTATCTTATCTGGATCAACTACTATTCCTTCCTTTGATATTATATGCCCAAGGTAGTGAATCTTTTCCTTGAAGAAGACACATTTTGACAATTTCCCATATAACTTATGTTCTCTCAACCTTTGCAAAACAATTTGTAGGTATAATAAATGTTCCTCCTCATTCCTAGAGTAAATCAATATGTCATCCAAAAACACCAAAACAAATTTATCCAAGTAGTCATGGAGTACACTATTCATTAGGTTCATAAATGCAGTTGGGGCATTGGTTACACCAAAAGGAACCACTGTGAACTCATAATGCCCATATCTGGTCTTGAAAGCTGTCTTCAGAATGTCCTCCTCCTTAATTCTAAGTTGGTGGTATCCTGATCAGAGGTCTATCTTTGAGAAAACTGCTACTCCTTTCATTTGGTCAAAAAGATCCTCTATTCGAGGTAAGGGATACCTATTCTTTATTGTGACCTTGTTCAACATCCTATAGTCGATGCAGTCTTAAGGTTCCATCCTTCTTCTTAACAAACAAGACTGTCGCTCCCCATGGTGATACACTTGGCCTTATTAATCCTTTAGATAAGAGTTCCTCTAATTGCATTTTGAGCTCTTGTAATTCAGTTGTGTTCATTTGGTAAGGTGCCCTTGATACTGGTTCAGCTCCCAGTAGTACTTCGATAGAAAAGTCAAACTTCCTTTTAGGAGGTAAGACGAGTAATTCTTCTAGAGATACATCCTTGAATTCTTTTAAGAAAGTGGTATTTTCAAAAGTTGGGGTGTTTTCCTCTTTTCCTTCATCAATTTCAACCATATAGATTTGGCCTCCTCTCCTTCTTTCCTTCTTTCCTTCTTTAATTGCATGGCTGATATGGTTTCTATATTAATGGGATTAAACTTTCCTTGGATTTTGACCCTTTTTCCTCCATTAGCCAAACATTCCACAACTTTGTTATCGTAATCTACATTAGCTTGATGGTCTGTTAACCAACTCATTCCAATAATTACATCATATAATCCTAGGGGTGCCACATACAGATCTACCCTTGTTTCAAACTCAGGAAATTGTACCCTTGCCCTCGGCAAACACTTAGTTACTTCCCTAGTTGCCTTATCCCCATATTGAACCATCCATGATGACTCCATTTGATTAACTTTTAATGCATATTTGCTTACTAATTCAGGTGAGATGAAACATTCAGATGACCCAGTGTCAATTAGAATTGAAATTGGTTGTTCAAATAGTGTACCTGTAGTTTCCATGGGAACATTTTGGTATCTTCCCCTTTGGTTCCTAACTGTTGCATGAATCCTTTGTTGGGGCCCTTGTTGGGGCTGATTGGCCCTTATCCGACCTTGCATCCTGAGACACTCTCTAGCAAAATGGTTTCCCCCACACATAAAGCATCCACCTAGAGGACCCCTCCTGCCTTGATTCCTAGGGGGATCATTCCTTGTTTCATTGGCCCTGGGCGGATAAGTTATCCTGTTTTGCTGGTTATTCCTATTATAGTTGCCCCTATTATTACTGTTATTTCCATTCCTCTAATATTGATTAGGGGGTGGTCTTCTTTCAGAAGAATTATCCCTTTGACTCTTGTTGAAGTTTGTGTTCCCCTTGAATTCCTGCTTCCTTTTAAATGAATGGTTCCCATTATAGTTCTGCCCTGCTAGTGTTTGAATCTTCCTCTCTTACCTTAAGGACTTTTCAAGTACTTCGTTCATGTTTTTGGGTCCATGCATGTCAACCTCTGCCCCTATGTTGGTATTCAGTCCCAAAATGAACTTCCTTGCTTGGCCTTCTTCATCTTTTTGGTACATAGGCACATACTTAAGCAATTTGGCAAACTTATCCCAATGTTGTTGGACTGATAGGGGCCCTTGACGTAGATTGTGTAATTCTGTCACCTTCTCATCAAAGAACAATTAAGGGAGCCCCCTTTTTCGGAAGTGGTGAACAAATTGATCCCATGTGATCGTATCCCTGCTATACCCATTTTGCTCCTTGGACTTGGTCCACCAACTAGCTGCCTCCCCTGTGAGTTGATAGGAACCCCATAAGGCCTTGGTTGTTTCGCTAAAATCCCTTAGTTCAAAATACTTTTCCATTTCATTTAACCAATTCTCAGCTCCTTTGCCAATTTGCATCCCATCGAACTTAGGAGGGGTGATTTTCTTTAAGTCCTTAGAGAGTTCCAATATGTTATTTTCTTTTCCATTGCCCATCATAATCCCTTGATTGCTACCAGGGTTTCCATTTTCGGTACCACTTCAATTTTCAATGTCATTCTGCCTTGCCCTAAGGTCCTACATTGATTGTTCCAAGAAGTTGATTTTATCTCTTTGTTCGGTTAGAAGGTTGATTATAACCTCTACCCCATCTTCGTTATTCCCTGGGTTATGTTGATCCCCTTCATGGTCTTCCTCATGGTTTTCTTCATGGTTTTCCAAATGGTTTTCTTCCCTTTGACTCCTAGTGGTAGTATGTCTTCCATTACCTCTTCCTCTTCCTCTTCCTCTTCCTCTTCCTCTAGCCATTCTAGGTTTTTACCTGAAAGTTAAATTATGTAGTTAGTTCTTGATTTAGGATTTTAAAATTTAATTTCTACCATTGCAAAACATTTCCTTAGTTGTGTAAATTGAAGTGAGCACAAGGCCTAGAGTTGAACCTTTGCTCGGATACCACATGTAGTAACCCACCTTAATTAACCCAACAAAATTGACCATTCTTTTTTTTTTTCGTTTAATTTAATCATTGTGTTTGATTCAATTGCATACTCTGGGCATCCATCCATTTGGATTAGGCATTCATCCATCTGGGATGAGCATCTAACCATACGGGTTAGGCATCAGTCCATATGGGACATAAGATTTCATCTATCCAATACGGGATAGGCATCTACCCATACGGAGTAGGCATCTATCCAATCAGGATAGGAGGTGCTCTAGCCAGAGACTTAGACTCATCGGGACCATTCGGGTCCTGAGCCACTCACTAAGTACTACACTCTTCTAACAGAAGTGCACTGAGGTCGTCATCCTTAGGAGTAATTAAATAACATAATTCAAGCTTGAATTCCACCTCAGAATTTGGCTTAAAGCCTTGGGAAGTCAAGCGAATCCATACGGGATTCCTTCCGAGTATGCATTGAATTACTTTTTCCATTTTATTATACTTATCTTTCAAATAAGGATTCTTACTCAATCCTTCTTTTTACCAAGCCTAGACCCCACCCACGAACGCCTGAGTATGAGGGACAACTCCGTCCCAAGACTGCCTACATACCCGCTTTGGCACGGGATCAAGGTGTAAAGTATGTAGTTCTATTTTCTACTCTATGGTTTGATGTAAACTGGTTAGTGGGTACACAACCCTTTCTAGGGTCAATGTCCCAGACAGTTTCTCTATGGTTGCTACCCACAGTGGTAGCACTTAAACAAAGGCTCAAGATGGCCTATTGTTTGTGGCCTAAAACAACTACATCCTAACACCTATCATAAGCGTTACCCTTGACCAAATTGTCAATCACCAATATCTCTTCAAGATTAAATCAATTTCATAAAAGCATTTTAATTAATCAACCCTAAAGGGGGTTTACTATGGTTTAACTCAATGGATGTAAAATCATTTAAGGATTATCTTGTTAGATTATCGATCCAAGAGGGATTACCCACCCCTTGGATTTTAACTTCCAAGTGTCCCTTATTACTCCTCGATGATTTATAGGGATGATGCCACAGACGTCATTGATGTAGCTTTATTAGGCTTTAAGTGCAGTAGTTCAACACGACAACATTACCCGTAAGCATGACCCACAGGCACTGTGTATACCGAATGCTACTAGGTTTTGGTTTCCATCTTCCTTTATTTAGTTTTCTAACTAAGAGCTATGAAAACATCATACTTGAAAACAATTACTAATTGAAGGTGTATAATTTAATAATTGAAATAACTACTTGATGATTCATGTAGAATAAAAACCATAACTAAATTATTTATTATTCAAAATTTTAAATATAACTTGCATAACAATGACCATTATGAAACTTGCATATTAATAATTACATGTGTAACTTGCATGGAGATGAAAACGTCAATAAATGTAATTAATGTATAAGTAATTTGCATGAAGCAAGGATAGAGTAAGTTACATGCAAGGTTGTTGATTTCTACCATGAGAATAATCACTTACAGAGTTACTGGACCCGAAACTAGTAATTAGCTAAGACATTTGGTTCGAATCATATTAACATGAATTAATTGCTAGAATGTCAAATAAGTGCCCCAATGGATCTTAAATGGGTTGAATAACTCTAATTAAAAAAAATTGTTATAATATAATTTACAATATAAGATTTACCAAGGACAAATTAATTATCAACTTACTACACAATAATCCCCAATATTTATAAATTTTTCTAAGTTAAATTTAATAACTTAAAATTTATACCAAGGAAAGAATTAACAATTCCTAAATTGCAATTTATACATTTATATTTTAAAAAAACCTAAATAAAAATAAATATATAAAAAAAACTAATTAAATAAACAAAATACTTAAAAAAAAAAAAACGAAAAAAAACAATAAATACGAATCTTTGTTAATGGCAATGGGGAGTGGGGACCCATAGGTCCCGTCACCCCTGTGGTCCTGCATGTGTAGGCCCGCAACGGTGAGCGGACACCGTGGGCCCCTCCACTCCCCCTGCGGCCACTGCAGTGACAGTGACCGCAAGGGTAGTGGAGGGTACCACTACCCCCCCCCCCCCCCCCCCCGCCCCGACGGTTACCTTAGCCGCCTTCCCTGTACGAAGCCCAACTCATTCGAGATAATTTTTCATAGGAAATAAAAATAGAGAGATTTGCTCCAGAATTAGAATAGATAATTAAGTTATCACAAAGGTAGGCAAATTGTTTTAAATAGTAATCAAAAAATAAATATTCACAGAGTGAGAGAACTTTCTGAGAGGAAAAGAATAATATTTTCTATAGTGAATAATGAATACAACAAGGTTTATATTTTATTATCAAACTTTTCTGTTCACAGAGAAGTAAAATTTAATTAAAAGATGAGATTTTACTTTCAGATTTCCATTCGAAGAGCCAGAGAAAAGAATTCAAGAGAGAATAGAAATTAAGATTCATATCATTTAATCACACAAGGAAGATTTTTTTAAATCTCAGAAAAAGTATTTTAAATAAGGCAAATATGATTTTTGGATAGATCTAAAATCTTTGGAAAAGAGAAAAGCAAGATCATGTGCATATTTTCTAAATAAAATTAATAATAGAGCTATCTTTTACATGCATTTTATTCCTAAATAAGAAGAAAATATTTAATATAAGGGAAGATCTAGAACTATATTTTGGATAATACCATTTCTCATATGTGAATGTGAAATAACAAGAAGAGAACCTAGCTTATTGAAGCTTGATGTTGAATCCTGTAGCTGAGAACCTAGCTTATTGAAGCTTGATGTTGAATCCTCTAGCTATCCTTTTGATCCTTCCTTGCAACTTGAGAGAAATCTTTCAACAACAACTTAAAAATCTTGCAACACGAATGAGACTACCAAAGAAGATCCTACTACTAAAAACTTGGGAAATTTTCTTCAAAATATAATCAACTCTCCTCTTTGAAACTTGCATACAATTTTATAAGAAAAATCCCTCAATTCCACTATCTAGAGAATTTAATTAAAAAGGAGATTCTTTTCCAATATTGGACTCATGCAAATTGATTAAACTTAGTGGGGGAGTTACACGCAAGGTAGTAGAGATTCCTCTAGAAGCTTCTTATTCTTCTTGCAACATGTGCCATAATTGGGAGTGGAAAATTATGCCTTTTGAATTATATTCTCCAGGTGTGTGTGTGTGTGTGTTCATTTTTATTCTTTTATAACATTTATTTAATCATTTTAAATAGCTTAACCAAAATATAATAGAATTGTACTTAAATCAAAAAGTGATAAAGGAGGGCTGTGACAGTTTGTTACAATTGCATCTAGTCAAGTACCATGACTACAAAACAAACTAGCAAATATCGTGGCCACAATTGCATCCATGCTCATTATTCCATAAAATATTGACAAGTGCAAATTCTTAGTGGAACAAATGATGATTCCTTCTTTTGAGTTCCCTCAATCTAAGCTTGTGTGTGAAATAGATGGTCCCAATTCTCCTTGGTACCAAGATATATATAGCTACTTGAAATCCCAAACCTTACCTACCAACCTGTCAAATAACCAACATTGGTCATTCATCTATGAAGCCTCTAGATGTTTTATCATCGGTGACACCCTTAACCGTCACTCTCATCGGTGTCTTGATTAAAAAGAAGCCCAAAATTATTTACATGAGTTTCACGATGGTATTTGTGGGGGTCATTTTAATGGTTTAAATCTTGCAAAGAAACTAACCAAATCTCGATACTATTGGCCTACAATGGAGCAAGAGGCCCACACCTTAATAAAGAAATGTTGGAGATGTCAAATTCATGGTGACCTAATTCATACAACAACACAAGAAATCCAACCTATTATATCTTCATGGCCTTTTTCTCAATGGGGACTCGACCTCATAGGAAATATCCACCCTACCTCTTCCAATGGCCATAAATTCATAATCACAACTACAAGTATTTCACAAAATGGATTGAAGTCATTCCCATGACCTACATTACTGACACACAAATTTCCAAATTCATCTTGAATTACATCATATGTTGATATGGAGTCCCTTTGGCCATTATTACTGATAATGTTCATCCATTTAAAAATCAATATGTTTGGGAACTTTGTGAGAAATATCATATCCAACATTGCTTTTCCACTCCTTACTACCCACAAAGTAATGGCCAAGTTGAGGCATCGAACAAATCCATCATCAAAATATTAA
Organism: Cryptomeria japonica; assembly: GCF_030272615.1. Lineage (NCBI taxonomy): Eukaryota > Viridiplantae > Streptophyta > Pinopsida > Cupressales > Cupressaceae > Cryptomeria > Cryptomeria japonica. Next base: position 495,189,390 of record NC_081415.1, on the reverse strand, counting down.
AAAAGACTATCAATGAGGCTAGCTATGATTTCCATCTACAACTCAATCTCGCTTTATGGGTATATATTATACTAGCATGCACACTGCTACAAGCACGACCCTATATTCCCTAGTCTATGGTATTGAATCCATAATTCCCCTTGAGGTCAAGATATCATCATCGAGAGTCTCCTTGCAACACATCATTGATGAAGAAGAGTATAGGGTATCTAGATTTCATGAGTTAGAGATGTTGGATGAGTGATGCCAGACTACCCTATCCATCTATAACCATTTCAAAATTAGCTCTGAAGGAATTATAATAAGAAAGTCAAGGGTAGGCACTCTCAATATCAAAGACTTGGTCCTTAGGATGACTCCAAAGAGTCAACAAGTAAGGGAGAATCCTGAAAAAATTGAGACCAATTGGATAGGCCCCTATGTAGTCACTATAGCCTATCGATTAGGGGCATATTAGTTCCCAACACTAAAGAGAGAACCACTATCTGATCCTATCAATAGCATGTACTTCCATAAGTATTATGTTGGCAATTGACACTCATTTGATTGGTTTCAATATGTTGTCATTGATGGCAGCATGTTTTGGCTTTCATATTTTTATTTGGTTGTTTACCGACAGACTCTTCACCGACACCATCACCGGCACTGATAGGTATCTTCACCGGTAGGAAGGAATTCTTTGGATATCGGCATTGCAGGCCAACATGAATTACATTCAGGATACCGATATAGGAGGCCAACATCATTTGGGATATCCGGCAATCGGCAATTGATTTTGATATTTATGTAATTGAGTCGACATGTATATTCATTGTGTAATTATCTATGTAAGCAAGGCATGAAAGTTTGTAAGGGTATATAGATTAGTTGATTAGATCATTTTGTGATATGATGTTAGAGTGTGGAGAGATATGCGAGTGATATTTGTAATGCGAGAAATGTTGATTATGTAAGAGGTTATTCCAGTAAGGGTTTAGGGTTTTAGAACCGAAATAGTCAAAGCAAGTAACCAGAATTGTATTCAAGCATAGGAGATGCTATCATTACAGTTCATTCATTTCTTCCGGATTGTAGTCTAGATTTGTATGTAGTCAGTGAGATTCCTTTTGTGATGAGCAATCTACTCTAGGATGTAAGGCTTCCTGAATGTGCAGGCCCCCATATTTTGTAATATCTTTTCATATAGCCAGTGGATTGATATTGTGGGTCACAAATCCCACCATGGTTTTTCCTCTTTGAGGTTTTCCATGTATAATTCTCTGTCTTATGGTATTTATTTATGTGCTTGGCTTATTGATTGATTTACTTCTTTCAATCTTATATGTATTGGTTTACCGGTGGGTGAATGCATGTTATAATAAGGTTAAAATTGATCATTATGGTAGAACACTGATTCACCCCCCCCTCTCAGTGTTCTTGGATTGATGGACAGATTTTGGTTTTGGAAGCCAAAGTTTCAACTCTTGAAAGGGAAAAAGATAAAATTATTAGGAGAGCTAGAGGTCTTAGAGGATTGGTGAGTCCCCGGTTGGACTCTGTAATTGTACATAAGAAGGAATGTTTTGATATGGTTGGTAGGCCCACACCGACAAAGATTAATGAGAAAGAGTCATACGCTCACATGCTTAATGGACTTGTATCTATTTCCAGCACATTCAAATCCGGTTGGGATAATTATCTAGACATTTTGGAGAAAGCCTATCCGGAAATTTTCAAGTATATTTAGCTCCAATAAGATGTTTTGGGACACAATCTTTGTACAAAATTTCATTCTTCGTCCTGGTTTTGGGTATTTTTTGGCATTGATATCAAAGGGGAAGGTATAGGTGAAAAATATATTCTTGACATCAGGAGATATGGAGGTATGAAGTATTTTGTTTAGATCATGATCACAGATGGATATTCAGCTCAGGGGGAGTTGTCTCAAGGTGAAACCGATAGATGGAAACTATTATCATTTTTCACATGAGTGTTGCCATCAATGCCAAAGGGGGAGATTGTTGGCAATTGACACTCATTTAATTGGTTTCAATATGTTGTCATTGATGGTAACATTTTCTGGCTTTCATATTTTGGTTTGGTTGTTTACTGGCAGGCACTTCACCGGTACCGACAGGTATCTTCACCGATAGGAAGTAATTCTTTGGAGACTAGCATTGCAGGCCGACATGACTTACATTCAGGATACCAATATAGGAGGCCAACATCATTTGGGAGATCCGACAATCGGAAATTGATTTTGATATTTATGTATTTATGTAATTGAGCCAACATGTATATTCATTTTATAATTATCTATGTAAGCCGACTTGAGGCATGAAAGTTTGTAAGGGTATATAGGTCAGTTGATTAGATCATTTCGTGATATGATGCTAGAGAGTGGAGAGATATGAGAGTTATATTTGTAATGCGAGGAATGTTGATTATCTAAGAGGTTATTCTGGTAAGGGTTTAGGGTTTCTGAACTGGAATAGTCAGAGATTAACCAGAACTGTATTAGATCATTTTGTGATATGATGCTAGAGTGTGGAGAAATATGAGAGTGATATTTGTAATGCGAGGAATGTTGATTATCTAAGAGGTTATTTTGGTAAGGGTTTAGGGTTTTTGAACTGGAATAGTCAGAGCTATCATTGCAGTTCATTCATTTCTTCTGGATTGTAGTTTGGATTTATATGTAGTCAGTGAGACTCCTTTTGTGATGAGCAGTGTGCTCTAGGCTGTAAGCCTTCCTGCATGTGCAAGCCCCCATATTTTGTAATATCTTTTCATATGACCAATGGATTGATATTGTGGGTCACAAATCCCATCATGGGTTTTCCTCTTTGAGGTTTTCCACATATAATTTTCTTTGTTATGGTATTCATTTGTGTGATTGGCTTATTGATTTCTTTACTTCTTCCAAACTTATATGTACCGGTTTACCGATTGGTGAATGCATGTTATAATAAGGTTAAAATTGATCATTTTGGTATAACATTGATTCACCCCCACTTTCAATGTTCTTGGATTCCTACATATTATACTTGAGGAAATTTGAGAAAAAAGATAAAAAAAACATTTAAACAATGTCCTAAAAAACCAAACCAAAGACATTTATACAATGTCCTAAAAAAAGATAAAAACATAGCAAAATGTCTTCAGAAATATCCAAAAATATAACAAAATGTCCTAAAAATTGATCAAAAAACATAGAAAAATATCTTGAAATAATCCAAAAACATAGCAAACTATCCTTAAAAAAGAGCAAAAACATAGCAAAATGTCCATAAATAAAACAAAAACATAACAAAATGTTCTTAAAAAAGATCAAAACCATTTAAATAATGTCCTGAAAAAAACCACACCAAAGAAATTCATAAGAAAATATTGAAGAAATCACAAATAAATTGAATAACCATGAAATCCTAAAAATTGAAAAAAAAAAAAAAAACAATCTTCTTTCAGTCCATCAAATAAATTTTCCTTTGCAACAAACAAACATCTAAGCAAAGACAGACGAAAAACCTGTACAAACACTGTGCTTGTCAAATCACACAGCAACAAACAACCTATTCAATCAAGTCAACAATCAGACATATCAAATTGTTGCATCAGTCAATCAAACAATCAACATCATCCAAACTATCATCTATCTTATATACGGTGTGATATACTCGAAACCAAACTGTGTCTGTCTTATACGAGATACTTCATTCCTGAAACCAGACATCATGATCATCCTTTCAAACATAAACTATCAACTTTAATAACAAGATCATAATGGCTATTGAATCGTTTGGTCTAGTGAGTCTTATCCTTCATTGATTTATCTTTCATCATGATCCTATGCTACTTGAGGATATCCACAGGTGATGAGAGTGGTCGGGATGGTTAATGATCTTTTTGTTATTTATCTTTTATTTGTGGGATGTTTTTCATGATGTTCTGAGGTAAGTATATTAAGGGTATTTGAGTTGGTATGTTCACTTCATGACTATCACACATATGTCGACCCTTAACATACACAAATGTTTTAGAATGGATTGAAACCATTCCTTTTATGTAATATGTATGTTTTTACACAACAAGATCCAGGGATAACTTTAAGAAAGCACCCCCCAGGCAAAAGTGTAAAACCCTGACGAATCAGGCATTATTTTGGGGGGGAATTTTTCATATTGATGGCAAAAAAAAAATTCAAAGTAGGAAAAAAAATTAATTTGTATTGCTGATTTTTTTCTAGGGTATGAAAATTCCATAAAGTTATGGCGAATAATACCTTGTTCTATGGGAGAAAATATATATTCTAGGAGGCGAATAATTTTCGTTTAAAGGAACAAATACATGTGTATGGGCAAAAAAATTTACTCCGAAGGAAAAATTATTTAAGTGTATTGGTGATTTTTATCCACTATTTGAAAATTATTTAATTTGTTTGGCTAATATTTTGTTATATATGGAAAAATATATATTTTATTGAGGATTTCATAAATTCATTGTCATTAATAGACAAGGCACATCACATCACATCACATTGAGTCTAGACTCTGCATGCTGTATCGATAAGCGTGACCTCATTGACATGTCACACGTACCTAAAATCCATCAATGATTTGAAACCATTCAATGATTGTAGATTTGGCTGAAGTTTTATTTCGGCCCAAATTTTTGAAGAGAACATAGTTCTCCAGAAAGAGCCCAGAATGGAATTGGATTCAATAGACACGTATCAAATGTCACAATCGATAATGTTGGTCATTTAATATATGTCTTGTCACTAATTGCAATCCACTCTGCCCCCATGACTTTAGTACGACTTCCAATATGGTATTTGGTACTGGTTTAGAGTTGTTTCCAATTTCGCACACTAGTGCAATTATGGGAAAGATTTGCAGAGATATACGAAAGATTTAAAAAAATTGAAAGGAATTAATACAATTAGAGAAGAAATTATTACAATCAAGGCCTTCAATTATTTATAGATGATCTCTGCTTCTTTCATCTTCAATTAGCCTTTGGTAGATAAATCATCGGAGCTCGCGGTAGTTAAATTCTACCTCTGGTTTAGGTCTATAGGCTCAGGTTGTATAATTTGGTATTCTGATTTCTCAAGATGGACACTCCTATCCGCTTGAGAAGCATGTCTATGGAGGACCAGAGGGCCTTTTTGTGCTCCGTTAGAGACCCAACCCTCCAATCAGTCTATAAGGAGGTTGGGATGTTCACTAATAAGGCTCTGAGGATGGTGCTGGGCAGAGAGTTTTTGCAAAATCAAAATAGCTACCATGTTAACACAAATGTTACGTCCCGATTCTTGGCATCTCTTCTAGACCTCGGAGGAGACAAGATGGATATGTTGTTGTTGTTAAGGAAGGTGTTTAAAGAAGACTTCCTTGGATACGACGTTATTGTGTAGTCTTTGTAGAAGTAGAGGTGGGGATCCCTTGGGCGAATGAATTAACCAAGCTTCTCCTCCTTGACCAAACAGTGGCCACACAACCTTTTCTTTTGAACCTGGATTCAGGGCAGTTGACGCATTATAGGAAATGGGCGCAGATTGGTAGGGACTTTCCCCAGAAATAGTTTCTCCTAGAAGACTTTCCAAACTATATATGGCTTGAAGAATTCTCACAGCTTATAATGTCTGAAGAATTCTACATAAAGGGAGAGCAATATTCTTAAGGTAAACCATGAATGTGTCCACTACTTGTTCTCTAGCCCCGACCCCCTAGTAGTTTTTTGTTTTTGGCTATTTCCTTGTAACCTCACTCATTTTGTCTTTAAATTTTTTGAGGGACTCCAACATGTAAAAATTATAAATTTGCGAAACATATATATTAATGATAATTTTGCAAATTCTAGTTCATTTCAGTTTGCCTCTTATGGATATAAAAATACTTTCTATTTCATTTTATTATTTGTTGCTGCCATCATGCCATGGCAAGATACTTAGCATAATCATTATGTTTTGAAATAGCTTCAATAGTTATTAATTTGTGTGGATATAAGATTTAATTTTCACCATAAAAAAATAACAGGTCTATTCTAATTTCTTCTCTAAAGTTAAAGAACAAACTCAGTGTCACTTCTGAGACAACCTTTTCTAAAAGATACTTGAAGTGCTTGACAAAGAAGTATTTGAAAAAACATAATGTCAGGGATTGGTTGCAAGTGATAGCATCCAATAAGGATTGCACTGTCTATGAGCTACGTTATTTCAATATTTTGTTAAACAATGAAAATAAATTTAATTATGTGATCTTTTTTATGTAATGTTTCTTCCTCTATATTTAATATAAAAAAAAAATCCAATTCGTTTCGTTAATTATTTGTACATTGATTATCATTGATTATAAGTATTAAAAAACATGTTTATCTTGTGAAAAACAAGTGAATTAAAAGTCCAACTAGCTTGTTGTAATTTTTTCTGCATAATTTCAAATCCAACTAACTAGGTACATGGACATGTATTTACAGTCCTATTGAATATAGTTCAAAGGGTTAACTTAAAATAGAATTCACATTGTTAATATTATTTTTTTAATATGTTTTAAGAGTTTTATTTTGGGAGTTAACAATTCGTATAGATGTCATTACATCCCCTAAAATCATTTATATTTAATTTGTTAAGGTAGATTTTAAAGTTTATTTTTTAAAATAATTTAATAAATATATAAATTAACAAAAATTAATCTAAATATTTAAAATTGATTCAATAATTATACAATTAACTATTAAATAATTTAAATGTTTTAAATTAATTGAATTATATCCCTTTAGAGCAGTCACCTTCTTATCATTAGTTTCCAGTTTATCGAAGGTTACTAAGGCCTTCAAATCAACATCCAATGTTGTAATTTTAGGCTAATGCATAATTTTAAATTTCAATCATGCTTAAAAATATATCCTCTCATTAAAATCTTATACCACAAAAAACAAAATAAAATATTTTGAGAGAATATAAAATAAAATAGAGAACATAAAATCTTTATTGATCGGTTTATACTGCTTTATTATATTATATTTATTCATCTTTTCATGTATCTTTTTTATACTCATGTGTATATATATTTTGTTTTGTATATTATGTTATTTTATTTTTTATTTTTATATCTTTTCTATTGTTTTCTTTACACACACACACACACATATATATATTTACTTTATTTATTATTTGTGCCATTGTTCCATTGATCTTTTATATATTTATTTACTTATTTATCTATTTTTTTGTTTCTCTCTCACATACTCTATTACTCATATGTGTATGATTATAGATTTATACTTGGTCTATAGTGGCAACGGCTACGCGGCCCTTACATTGCACCATTCAAAAAACTGCAACATACATCATAACTGCTAGGTAACCATTGCTAATGCTGGAAAATATCCTTAAAGATACTTAAGGGTTGCGTAGCCATTTTCGTCTATAGAAATGCATTTATTATTTAGGTCTGTGAGATTTTGCCAAGATCAAGAGCTCAATGAAAAGTACAAAATAGAGAGACAAAATATTGATAGGAATAAACTGTATTCTATCAAGATGAAAATACTAATCAACTGGATCATAAAAAATTATATACAATGTAGATGAGCCTACTTATAAAAGCAAGGCTAAGAGACAAGAGACCACACAATGATGACATGTGGCTCAATGATATGCAAGGGTAGGTAGGAGAAACAGTAGAATATTTCACATGAGGTGGATCACCCACTGAAGGTAGAATTATCACTCCATGATAAGTGGATATGATAAGTAATAACAAGATCACACCATAAAAGGTGTAAATTATCCTATATACACACTCCCAATGTAGCACATCTCCCTAAGTGTCGCATATACAAACTACTATGATATGTATGTACCTAATAAAACTTAAGTAAAGTGTAATTATATCCAAGATGAATAAATAATTATACCAACACCTATCCTTAAGTGCAACTTAGGGGAATGCACTTAAGTCTACAATGCAACTAAGAAATGCAATATGGGTCCCGACTACTAGGCCATGTTAGGTACCCATGTAAAAATGCAAATGCACACAAACCAATGCAATCTCTCATAAAGCAGAGAAAGAGAGAAAAACCCAATGGGAAAAAACCCTCCCCCAAAAAGAGAGATGAAAACTATAGACAGAGAACTCTCAAAGAAGTATGAGAAGGACAAAACCCCATGTGAGAAAAAAGTCCCCCCCATATGAGAGAAGAAGAAGAGAGACTAGGTAGCCCCCCCTCAATGTAGAATCTGCACCAATGGTAGAAGCTCAAAGATGAATGAAGAAACTGCTCCACAAATGTCAAACAATGTTTCTTCCCTTGGGAAGAAACACAACCAAAGGTGTATCCATTAAATCTCCCCAATCATGAAGGGAAGATGTAGGAAAAAAAACTGAGGATGAATGAAGTCTCTAAAAACTGCTCAAGTGTCCCCATGTTGATGTTGAAAGATACCCCCTCCAAAGGTGGTGAATTGCTCCACATTATTGAAAAAGGAACTCTGAGATCTAGTGGAGATGAATGTAGAACAATATCCAAAGACTCATATGTCTCCTCTAAAGATAAAGAGACCTTCTCCAATTGTTGTACAAAAGTATCCACAATCATGTCAACCTTGAAAGAAGGATCATGTAGAGAGTGCACAAGAGGGTCAGAGTGTTCCCTCGCAACAATCAAAGAAGGATCATCTTCATCAAAGAGAAGATGATTGTGATTAATGATGTCTCCCAAATCTGCAATGTCTGTCAAGTAGTCATCCCAATCAACTAAAGTTGGAAGGCAATGAATATCCTATTGCACTGAATCACAAGAAGATAAAACTATCGCACTATCTACATCATTAGGTGCAATAGGTGATGTGATATCAACAAGAGGAGATGAAATGAAAGGATCAAGAACAGAGTCACATGTGAGAATCCCCAAGTTCAAGTACCCAAATTTATCCTCAAAATCTGAATCATCATGTGAAGAATCAACCTCGTCAATAGGACCAAAATGTGAAAAGGAGTACAACTGAGATGCATGATCAACCACCCCTATTGCAATGATAGCTCTAGTCTCCAAGTCTCTAATGATAACTGAATCAGGTGTGAACTCCACAGTTTTCTTAGTTGCCCCATGTGTGATTTAATAGATGGAAATAAGATTGTTTGTCAAGTGGGCTACACACAACACATCATTGAAGGAGTTATCCCCAATGGCAATAGATCCTTTCCCAATCACATCCATGTATGTATGATTGCCCATCAAAATCTGCGGCATGGTGCAAGGCTCAAATGAAGAGAACATAGACTTTGAAGATGCCATATGATGAGATGCCCCTGAATCTAGAAGCCATCTCACTGAAGCATGACTTGTAGTAGCACAAAGAGCTTGTCCCTTTCCTTTATCCTTTTCTTTGGAAGCCAAAGTAGGCATTCTAGAAGGTAGGTTGATTTTGTTCTTCTCAAGAAGATGCTTCAACTCATCAATATCCTTCTTGTAACAACGGTGTTCATCATGTCCCGACTTCTTGCAATATGCACAAAAAAAGATTGTCCTTATATGGTTTCCTCTTAGGTGAGGATGTAGAATCACCTTGCTGTAGAGAGGAGGATTTTTCTCCATCTTGTTGTGGGTTAGGTTGCTTTTGGTTCTTTCCTTTTCCTTGATTACTTTGATTCCCTTTATTAGCCACCAAAGCTTGTGACTTTGAAGATTTGAGAATCCCCATCTTGGTCAAGTTAGATTGCTCAAGAACCAACATTTTTGTGAATGCATCAAATGAGGGAGAAGTGTATGAGGAACCTTGAGCTAACCTATGGATGTGAAAGCTAGATACAAAGGCTGCATGCTCTGAAGGAAGCTTGTCCAACAAGTTATAATTGAGCATCCTTTTTGTCAATACCACAATCCTTTAGCTTTGCTCTTAGCTCATTTGCTTTTGTGACATAATCTTGGATTATATGAAAATCCTTGGGATCCAAAGTGGTGAGTTCACTATCAAGCTTGTAGCGTTGGAATCCAAGAACATTGAGAGGGGGGTGGATCAGTGTTCTACCGGTATGATCAATTTTAACCTTATTAAAACATGCATACACCAACCAGTATACCAGTACATATAGAATTGAAAGAAGTAAAGAAACCAATAAGACAATCACAAAAATGAACACCATAACACACAAAATTATACATGGAAAACCTCAAAGAAGAAAAATAACGATGGGATTTGTGACCCACAATATCAATTCACTAGCCATATGAAGAAATATTACAAAACATAAGGGGCTTGCACCTGCAAGAAGGCTTACAGCCTAGAGCACACTGCTCAATCACAAAAGGAGCCTCACTAACTACATATAAATCTAGACTACAATCGGGAGAAGTGAGTGAACTACTAAGATATCATCTTCTATGCCAGAATATAGTTCTGGTTAAGCTCTGTCTGTTCCGATCTGAAACCCTAAACCCTTTACCAGAATAACCCTTACATAAATATCCTCACATACATGATCTCTATGATATATTTCACATTATATCACATCCACATATTCCATAATCTCATATATCCCATATCACAAAATGATCTAATCCAATCGACCTATATACCCTATACAATTTATCATGCCTTATGTCGACTTACAAAGAAAATTACAATATCAAACTACATGTCGGCTAGATATTATGAATACATGAATATCAAAAATAGTTGTTGATGCCAGATCCAAAAGATGTTGGCCTCCAATATCGATAACCTTATTCTAAACCATGTCGGCTTGCATTGCTAGTAACCAAAGAAATCCTTTCATCCTGTCGATGTCGATGTCGGTGAAGTGTCTGCTGGTGAAGTGCCTATCAGTACACAACTAAACCAAAATACCATGTTGCCATCAATGACAACATAGTGAAACCAACCAATTGAGTGTCAATTGCCAACAAACCATACAATTTCTCAAAAATATCCCAAGCCTCTTTAATTGTAGTACACTTATCAATGTGAAAAATGAGGTCATCTAATACATATTTTCTCAAAGTTCCAAGTGTCATAGCATTCTTAGTGAGCCATTCAATTTGAGAATTAGGATCAGCCTTAGGATCAGGTGGTGTTGTAATAGTTCCATTTACATAATGAATGAGTCCTTTTCCCATCAGTTTACTCCATGCCTTAATCTTCCATGAAGCATAATTATGAGGAGTAAAAATTGGAAATTTAGGAGAACCCATAGCACCAAAATGAAAAAACACAAGATAGAGAGGCATAATCACACAAGGCACCCCCCCAAATTCACTCAATCAAGAAACCCCCCCAAAATGACGATTTGGCACTTTATAGTTAGTGTGTGTACAATGGGTCACTTGCAAAACAAGACAAGGTGGACTTTTGATTTCAACTTTACAACTGCCTCAAATAGGCTAAAAGAGACTCCAAAAAATATTGCAAGTGATCTAAACTGAGATCGAAGAAAAACACAAGTACCAAATAGGCCAAAAATGACCAAATATTGAAAGTACAATTTCTACTCAAAATCACTGTAAACTAATGGCATATTATGAAAGTAGATGAAAAATTATGCACTTTAAAAAAAATGGCACCTGAAAAGGAGGTCGTATGACCCCAAACGAAGCCTCTAAAGTTGCAAAATTAGAAATTAGACAGGTAGACTCATGAAAAAAATGCAAATTCTGAAAATCAAAAAATTCCTCCACCACTACGAAGAGCATGAAAAATTAGCCCAAATAAACAAAAATGCACCAAAAAAGGAGCAAAAATGAGAAAGATACGACCTCTTGAAGTTGGACTGTGAAATCAAAAAGCCCAATGAGAGGGGGGGGAAAAAAATTTCAAAAATTGCTGATGTGTGCTGATGTCAGCATTTTACTACATTAAAATTGACGATCGTATGCCCGTCAAAATGGTCGTCACACCCCTTTGACTAGCCATACGAAAATAACACGTGGCACTTTGTGAATGGTTACGTAGTGTATGTAAATGCTGACGTGGAAAAGTGCTAATTGGGAATACTAAGGTGGCACAGAGGTGTCTGCTGACGTGGCATTCATGTCAGATCTTTGTGGTGGCCTGCGTGGTGTGGTTAGAGTAGCCGGAGAGTCAGGATTGCTGATGGCTGGGGTAGAATGGGGAGCCAGAGCGGCAGGAGCACGAAGGTGGTGGTCATCAGGCAACACAACAGGAGCTCAGGAGCACTAAGGTAGGTTGCCAGCGGCAGTGGTGCAGTGGTAGTCAGATTACAATAGTGATGGGAGACAGGGGCCGACACAGAGGATCAGTCGGTGCGGAGTGTGCAGTTGTCACCGGAGAGCGGGGGAGCCGATGGGAGATACAAGCTACGCATGGTTGGGAAGCGAGCGATAGTGAGACCCATAGAGGTACAGTCCCTACAGAGAATCAACACACGGTACGGGATGTTGGGGTCATGGGGGGGTTGGCGGACCCCCCAAAAATAATTTTTTTTATTGAATACAAAATTTGCATATGCCCAACGAAAAAAAAATTATGCGCAATGATAAAATTACAATAAAATCTTAGAAAATTGAATATATATATATATATTAATACAAAATTCGTACAATATACCAGAATAGGCGAAAAACAAATTTCACCAAATATGGCCGAGTTTATACTCAATTTTCATGAAAACAACCTCTCGGACTCAACCGTGATGTCTAAATCTCCATCAGATGCACCTAGAAAGAGAATCTCCCCAGATCTGAAATTGAAGCCTCCAAAATGACTAATCAAAGAAGCCCTTTAGGCTCTGATACCATGTCATATTTTGCCAAGATCAAGAGATCAATGAAAAGTACAAAATAGAGAGACAAAATATTGATAGGAATAAACTGTATTCTATCAAGACAAAAATATTGATCAACTGGATCATCAAAAATTATATGCAATGTAGATGAGCCTGCTTATAAAGGCAAGGCTAAGAGACAAGAGAGCACACAATGATGACATGTGGCTCAATGAGATGCAAGGGTAGGTAGGGGTAGGTAGGAGAAATAGTAGAATATTCCACATGAGGTGGATCACCCACCAAAGGTGGAATTATCACTCCACAATAAGTGGATATGATAAGTAATAACAAGATCACACCATAAAAGGTGGAAATTCTCCTACATACACACTCCCAATGTAGCATATATCCCTAAGTGTCTCATATACAAACTACTATGATATGCATGTACCTAAGTAAACTTAAGTAAAGTGTAATTATATCCAAGATGAATAATAATTATACCAACAAGATCCTTAAAGATCTCATCCACCTTCTATTGCCAATGCAGCTTGCTATTTTGTGATTTGAAACTAGGCTAGCTCTAACATAGTAATGATGATATGTATCACTCATTCTCTATTGTCAAGGCTTTTGTCCTTCTAGTCATGGCCTTTGAGGCTAGATGTTGATTTCCCTTCTACGTGGCCGATCTTGATTCCTGACCTTGTCTTGTCCCTTGTTTCATATGAGGCTTATGCATAAAGGCTGATAGCCACAACTCACACATATTTATGATATGTCCCCTCAGAATTTATTACTCAAGGTAAGATTTCACCTTTAAATTCAACATTAAGGCGATGTTTGATCGCACCCTGACGTCAGAGATTGAGCTCACAAAGCTCCATGTTGTAGATGGATACTCCGATAAGACTTAAAAGCTCGAAAAGGCAAATGGTCTTCTGGGGAGAGATTATGAATGAAAGATTGCATGGAATCTTGCAATATCCACATGAAGTAGTTATTCATGCAGTGGCCAAGATATTAGGAAATGATTTCATGAAAGTGATGACAGGACTAGGGATAATCCTGATATTGTTGCAATGTTTCTTGTGGTTGCCATGTATACTGAGCGGGATAGAGACGTGGTTGAGAAAATCTGCAGGGAGGTTTTCATCCCAACAATCCGTGTGGAATTGGACAGGGTGTTGGTTACTATTGATGATGAATTAACTATTCCCAAACCAAGGCACTATGATATCCTTATACTAAACAATTGTTTGATCCCAAGGATGCCTATTCTAACAATTTATGATGTAGGTAAATTTGCATTGAGGAAAGCTGAAATTAGGTGGAGCCTAAACTTTCTCCTCTAGCTCTTTCAGGTCCAAGGACCCAGTCGTGAGGATTGGTTTGAAAACTACCTCGCGGAGGAAGGGATTTGGGTAAATGAGAAACCGGAAATTCCTGCCAGGGCGTAGGCTTGGCTTAATGGGTAGTGTGAGACTGAATTTTGTTAAAATAGTTATAAAAATTTAAACCCTCGAAATACTATTTTTTCTTTAATATATTAGCTCTATTAGACTTTGAAGTGATATAGTTTAACAGTAACTTTGAACTTTTACGATTAATCATACTTGATATAAATAGGTAATCATGCATGGGTATTTTGGTAATTTGAAGGCATTCTGCATTATGCTTTTGATAATTCCTAATTGTTAAAGTTGTTTGATTGATGATCACTATTGTTAAAGTTGCCTGATTGATAAGAATTGTTGAGTGGTTTTTGCAGGACCGTGGTAGGAAGGGTGGAAGCTAACTGGGAAAGAATAGACATCAGCGAACAAGCTTAAAATATGGAGAATGATTCATATCATTAGATAGTGAAAGGATAATCCTTAGTTCATGTAATATAATGTCATGTATAATAATGTAATAGATCACTGGACATGTAAATGGGGAGCTAAATGCTAAATGCTCGCCTCAGTTCTTTCACTAAGTCCAGGGCAGAGAAACTTTGTAATTTAGATTGATTTAGGATTTTTCGGAATTATGCTGGACTTAATAGTCCCAAACAAGACCAAAGGTTTTCTTGACTTTGTTCTTTCCTACTGGTTCATGCACTTAATGGAGTTTGTAAAATGTAGCATTTTATTAATTATTAATAAAATTGCGGCCCTTGGCCTTTTACCGATCCAAAAAAAAATTTCTTGTTTCCATATAGATAAATATTATTTTACTATTTTATAGAAATTATAATTATATACGCTTTCATTAATTATTTTTGTATCAATAATTTTATAATTTTATTAATATATAAGAAAGATACAAAATGTGGTGGGCAGTTTTATCTTTCTGCCATGCACAAAACCACCAGACTACAAAACACCTATTCTAAACCCCTGTTGTAGACCAACCCCGATTTGGACGACATAGCAAAACCCATCCAACTATCCATAGTTAAAGAATTTTAAATTTCAAAGCATATACATAAGAGGAGAAAGGGGATTAACCCCCAAGGAGAACATGCAGGGAACATATCAAAAACCACATCAAACCAGAGAGCACTAGGACACTTCAAGAGCGGGAAGACCTAGCAGGCGACAAAGCTTCGAGTACTCTTTAACACTAGCCACCACCTTGTAGGCCCGATCAATTTCCTCTCTTGGGTGCAGCTCTCTTCCAACTTCGGTCTGAACAATCACATGTAGGACATGGAGGTATTCCTCTGTATGCATAAGCTTGGCGCACAATTTCACCACTACCCATCCACATTTGGCCCATCTTCTACACCACCTCATCAACCCTTCCTCTTCCCACCTAACAAATGGGATACTAACCACCCTCTCTAAGCTCCCTTCGATAGGAGTGAGTCCCACATGCAGCACCACCCTCACAATTACTGTGTCTGAATTCACCAGGTTGTCTTCCACGATGAGGGTGGTGAGGGTGTTCCACACCTTAAACACCTCCTCAACATCAAATCCCCACACTGCTATGAGGGCCAAAATCTTGTTGTTAGATCAATAGTGATGCCCTACATAGGCAATGTCTTCACAGAGGATAATCTTCACCACGTCAACAAGCCTTTTATCCTTGCATTTGAACAGGTCTTTCAATCGTTTGTCTATCACCTTCCCCACAAATAAGACACTCTTCTTGTTAGAGGAGAAGAAGAAATTTGTCTCCATTGCAGATTTCAATTCTCTCCTTCACCAAACTAGTCTCTCTGAGAGGAATTTTCCACTACCACACACAACCCCAGAATTAGCCCTAAAGGAATGCTTTAACATAGCTCAGGATTATCCCTAAAGGAACACTTTCATTAATATAATTTATGCTTTAAAATTAAATATTTTTAAATAATATTTACAATACATTACATTATATTATATTATATTATATTATAACTTATTTATTTTCTATAAATTCATAGGCTCATAGCAAATTATTTTATTACAATATGCAGATATTATAATACTATAAAGGCAAGTACTAGCCAATACATGGCATTTGTTTAATTAGAAAAAACTTTAATTTTCTAATTTCTTATCTTGAAATAAATTAAATCCATCGGAGTCTCGGACCATGCCTTTTCATGAGCAATGAGCATAGATCCACGATGTAAGGTGGATTTCAAGATGAAAGTGGAAATGATAAACTTTTTTCCAAACTTTGACCAGAAACACCAACTGCCCATGGGACGATGAAGTGTCACTGTATCTGGTGACGTGGCCGAAAAATGGCAAAAGTCTTGGGACCCACGACAAGTGACAACAGATACCATCATCCATTGGATGAGCAAAGATCAATGACTTAGGGTGGATTTTGGCCCGAATGTGGGAAGTAAACACATTTTCAAGAACTTCGCCTGGAATTGAACATTTTACATTTAATTAAGTATAATTAATTCTAAAAAGCTCTATTTCGGGCAGAAGTTGAAAAGGATTAAAAAGACTTCAAAAACAGTCCGGAAAAGTGACTCAAGTCTGGTGACGTGGCCGAAAAATGGCAAAAGTCCTAGGACCCACAACAACTGACAACAGATACCATCTTCCTTTGGATGAGCACAAATCAATGACTTAGGGTGGATTTCAGCCTGAATGTGGGAAGTAAACACATTTTTGAGAACTTCACCCAGAATTGAATGTTTTACATTTAATTAACTATAATTAAGTCTAATAAGCTCTATTTCGGGCGAAAGTTGACAAGGATTAAAAAGACTTCAAAAACAGTCTAGAAAAGTGACTCATGTTTGGTGATGTGTCCATTGTCCTCATAATTTAGACTGAAGCAATGAATGTTTTGTCCTTTGGTGGCGAATAGATATTAATACTAATTTATAAAATTACAATAGGATTTTAGAAATTTTGCCCTTTAGGTATTACTTTTGAACTTTTCAGTGTTTTCAAAATAAGTGACTCATAATTGTATTTCATTTCTTGGACAAACCAATAAATTGAGGGAGATTCAGAAACAAGTACTAAATTGAGGAATGCAACAGAGTCTATCTGTGCCAATTTAGTGAAATAGAAATTTTGGGTAAAATTTAGAACACCTACATCTCGTGTTTTTTATTTTTTTGAATCTTGTGGTTCAATTTGAGGGTTAGCATTTTCAGGCTTGTATCTAGCATTATTTTGAACCATTAACAGTAATAGTGATGGGGAAATTGGAAAGTAGTAGTTTAACAAAAATCCAAGTGAATAAAAAAATATATCTAACTGAACTGGTTAAAACACTAGGTTTCACTGATGAATACCATGACATTTATGACCCTTTTATCCATAGTAAAAAGCGTATCATAGAAATTATAGAAATTAGATATGCATTGTTTAATAAGGCAAGAGATCCAAACAGGGCAAAATTTATTGTTTTCAACACAATGTTAAAACAAAGTACAAATAAAATTGCATCATGGGATGTTGGACTGGGAAGCATGGTGTTACCTGAAGTATTACCTTGCCTTGAATTTGTCATGGTCTGCGCTGAGAATTATGATAAGATAAAAAAGCAATTGTCAATAAAAATACAAAAGAGAACTCAAACATCTGGAAAGTTGGCAGATAAATATGAGAGTCTTGATCCAAGTCATAGAGATTCATTTATCAGAGCTCTAATAGTACGTGGTACTCCATTGGATCATAATCATAAGCCTTCTTATGATTATAACATTTTTTTTCCATGGGTCCAGGATACTATTTCCTTGCTGACATTTTGCCTCGGATTGGAAAATGATAGGGAAGTGGGTGCTAGCCTTCTTGAAATGATTTTTAATATCCATTGTCTAAGTCAACCAATAAGATATAATTTTGTTGAGAACATTGTTCAATCCATGCAAAAACAATTACTAATGATCAAAAAAGGTTTTTGTAAGACATTTAGGTTCTCATACTACTTGTGCTATCTTCTTCTATCCAAGTATCATGCAATATTCACATTGTGAACTATGAGATTGATGAGAAGACTTAGAACATAACAGAGTTTCCAATATATGAATGGACACCTAAGATAAGGATGGATGATAATAGAAAAAACTATAACCATTTTGTAGCCTTCTTTTTGGCACTAATGTTTCATGTAATTACAAGCACTCCAATTCCTAGATTGTTTGGGTCTTGTAGAGATTGCATTCAACTTGAAAGTCAAATACAATTGGCTAATTGGTTCTTCATGGAAGAATACATTGTGTTAAGGTTATACGAATCAATAGTAAAACCCTACAAACTTCCAATACATGTGATAGAGAGGGTATTTGCATTGGAATATGTACAGCAGTTGGAGAGCACAGATAGGATCTTTCATGGTCAGCAAAAGAAGAGCATATTTCTTTCCTTGCCTTTCTCCTGTGGAGGGTTCACATTTGAGAGAAAAGCAGTCAATGTGGCACATGATTTTTTGACAGTTTTTAGCTTTGGTGATGAGGGTCTCTGACAATATGATCCAATTGGTGTAGTTCAAGCAAGGCTTTAAAAAAATGGGAACTCTTTAGAGTTATGTCAACATGAAAGTAAACCATTGCTAGAAAAGCTTAGAAACATGGACTCCTGGGATGAGGTAAAAAAAGAGATGGAGAAAATTGCCACTGACAATAACATTTCAATAGAAGAATTGTCATCACAAATTATGACATTGCACACATAGAGGTCAACAAAGAAGAGCATCCAAAATAGGAGGTCCTACAATTTCTACCAAAAATATGCTAATCCATCTAACAAATCTATTCCCAAAATAATTCTACAAGAATGTAAACATAGATTTTGGACTCAAACCAAAATAAATGATTTTTGGACTATGAAGAAGAATCTCGGTGAACCAAAGACCAGTGCAAAATTTGAGTCATTCGACGAGGATGAAAAGTTTAGCAAATTGTGGATTATGGAGCATCCCACAAAAACATATGACACGAGTGATGATGAAAATGAGTATGAGGTTGAGGCCACTCCAACAACTACTACAGTCCGTCCAATATTTGGTGGATTTAATGAGTCCATGAAAGAAAAATATAGCAAAGGGGCAAAAATTGTGGAAAAAATAGGTTTTGAAGGTGGTGGTCTAGGTCCCACAGGAGAAGGCATTTGGTTTCCACTTGAGGTACAACTTCCATCAGATTCAAAATCAAAAGCTTCTGTTAAACCAGTAATTGGACTTGATGAGTCATATTCATCACGGAAAGATTCCACTAGAGGTTCAAATCCACAACCACCACCACATCATGGTATTCCAATTGGTGGTGAATCAAGTGCCACTACCACTAGTGGGAAATTTGGGGATAGTATTCCTATTAGTGTTCAGTCAAGTGCCACTGCGACTGGTGGGGTTGGCATGGGTACTACTACTGATACTAGTTGTCTTGGTGTTGTACAAGTGCAACAACAAAATCTCTCACAAGAGGCCACTAGTGGTAGATACTCATACTATTCAGAATCCTATATCAAGTGCCACTGCCGCTACAAAACTATCATTTGCAGCTTCAGAACATACCCCTCAAAAGACTAGAAAAACTACACATGCAAGTGACAGTGGGACAGGATCAAGAATGGTTGTTGGTACTCCTCATAATGCATTAGTTAAAACCACAGACATAGGTGGAATTGGAGCCTCTTCTATTTCACCTTTAAAAAATTCAAATGCTTCAGCAAGGCCAGATTTTCAAGTATTTGATTACTATGAAAATTTGAACACACAACAAATGCAAATAAATAAATAAAAAGAGCATTGCAGAGGGTTGTCCTGACTAAATTTTTAGAGGAACAACCTGCAATGAACAAGGTATTTCCAACATATGACCCACACATAGTTATGATGGATTTCATGGTTGTTATGCCCCTAAATAAAGATAAAAATCCACCACACACTCAGATAGATCCCTCTGAGTTTCAAATTAGCACCCTCCAAATGGATTTTTCCAAAGTACAAAATATGGACAAAATTAGTGTGTCAAAAAAGACTAATGAATTGGTCTACACTTCATTGCTAAAGGTGGAGAGAGAAAAAAATAAGCTGGAGAAACAAATAGAAAAGTTACAAGTAGACCTGGAAAATGAAAAATCAAAGAGGAAAGCAACAGATAACAAGTGTAATGATTTAATGAAAATGATAAAAAAAATTTGGAAGGAAAAGATGGAGGCAAAATTGAAGGAACTGAGAGAAAAAATGGCTGAAAGCAGTAAAAAAATTGATGATGAAAGAGCCAGTTCACAAAAATTATACAAAAGTTATGAGTTTGTTGCTGCCAAAATAAAAAAAATACAAGACCTATTGGATCATGAGAAGGAAAAAGAAAAACATTTGGAAGAGGAAGTAAAGGAAGAAAGAAAAAAATGTGCACAAATGAAAGAAGACCTGCAGAATGCAAATGATAAAAAATAAAACTTCGAAGGAGATATTGAAAGATGATATGAAAAATACAATGAAGTATATACAAGAAAATATCTGGGGGCAAATAATGCAGAGGAGTGACAAGTTGTGTAATGGTTTGAATTTAATGAAAGTCTGAGATTAATTTATTGGAAGATTAAAGGGCACATTGAGAAGAACATACATGTTTATTCAAAAGAGGATATGGAACAAATTTTGCAAGTAGTCTACAGTACCAGTGAGATCTATTTGGCATCTAGGGGAATTAACTACCACATTGATGCCACAGTTAATACATCATCTATGTGAGGCCCTACCCCGATTCAGTTTGACATTTTTAGTTATTTGCATATTGAGACTATTATGGATGCTTTATTTTATGCTTTATGGACTTAGAACTTATATGATTCCATGATTTGGATCACACTGACATATGTTGATGCTTTATTTCATGCATGATGATTATGAAACTTTAGATATTGTACTAGAATAGAGTTACATTGTGATGGTGAATGTCATTATTGGAAATTTGCAGGACTTAATTTTGATGATAGAAAAATGATGCTTATTTATGAATGGTTCAATTTTGGGAAATTATGTTAATTGCTTAAGTGAAATTGAATTTGAACGAATGAGATATTGAATTATTGTTGCCAAATGTATGAGTGTTTGATGTGCAATGGAATCCATGTATTTGATTATGTATAAATGCGATTATTTGAAATTACTAATGTGCTAATTGAGATGTGCAGGAAAATTATCCATGTGACCATGGAATTTATATGGAGAACCAAGCCTAGACCCAATGTGCGTTTGTTAAGCCGGGAGTTGTCTATTTGGAGAGACAACACCCCATTGTAATGTATTTTATTTGTGAAGTGTATAATGCTTGAGTGTTGAAATTAATTTATATGTATATGTGTAATCCTACAAGAGACAAATTCCATGTGTGATTTTTATATTGTATTTTTATTGTGTCACTTGACACATGTGCTGATTAGTGTCATTGATTTTGACTTGTCTCTTGGAGGGAGTTTTGTTTCTACCAAAGCCATTCAAAACATGAGTGTGGTCCCAAATTTGCCTTCGGTAGGGAGTCTTGGGAGTGGTCAACTCAAGTTTGACCCGTAGGTAAACTTCAGTTGGGTTTCCAAAGGGTTTAATGGACTCCTAGGGTCAGTTTTAAGGCTTTTCCAAAGGTCCAAAGGGTGTACCTATGGGTTAGGGGTAGTTTGAAACATGTGGCTTCTCCCATGTGACTATGTAGTCACTTCAAAAAGTGGTATTTCCTAGATGAACGAAAATTCAACTTAGAAAGTTCCTCCTAGGATAGAGAACCTTCTCTTTAGATGTCAAACTCTCTTCCCCATCTTCTTCCACCTTTTCCCTTTCCAATTTTAGTAATGTGTAAGAGCTTGGGAAGGGCAACCAATGGGAACTCTCACCTCACCCAAGGGGTTGGGAAGTGTGTGAGAGGCCTTCTTAGGCAAGAATTGGAGACTTAGTGAGTAATCACCCACTCTCCATTCTTGGAGATTATGCTTGTTTTGAAAAGTTAGTAGGAGAATAGCACTTTTGGTGGAATTTGGAGAAAGTTAGTGTGGAATTGGGCAGCTCATCCCCAACTAATTTTAGCAAACCTATTGGCAGGATAAGGTTGGTTTCTTCTTATCTCCTCTTGTTTATGTTGTATGTGTTAGTTATGTTGTTTTGTTGAAGAAAAGAGATGCTTGTAAAGAAAGTGTTTTATGAAGTTTTTGTGGAAGTAAAGAATGTGTAGTTTTCTTTTCTATGTGTTTTGTTTTGTGTTCTTGTTGTTTTGGGAGTGTCCAAGATCTCCTACTCTTGGGAGGGTAGGAAGATCTTGGGGTGGAAGGAGTATGACAGCCATGGGTGAGAGGCTCTCCTTATGGAGAGTGATCTCAAGGGTGTCCTTTGTGACCCTTGTTGCATAGCCTTGTGTATGCATTTGGGGGTCATAAGGGGAGTAAATATGGCCTTGAGCCTTTTTGGGGGGCATAAGGATTTGTGGAAGTATTTTGTTGCATTTGTATTGCCATGAGGTGGCTTGTGTTGTTTTTGGCTTGCAAATCTCCCCATTGGTACTTGGTCCACTTCCACCCATGGAAGAGTCACCATGAATGTGGTGAAAGTGTAGCTTGGGATGGGAAATTTGTATGTGAATGTCTTCCTATGTTTGTTGTGGAGTTGCTTGTTTGTGACCCGTCTAGTGCTTGGTTCTCCAAGCTCGGGGGTGGCTTCTAGTAAGCCTAGACTGGGAGGTGAGCTCTCCATGGTCCAAGATGTGTTTTATTGCAGGTTGCATGGGATGGGAAAAGAAGGATTGAAGAACTAAGTTGCTGTTTTTGTGTTGCAGAAAAGTGTTTTAAAAAAAAGAGAAAGGGGTAGATTTAGAGTTGAAGTTTGTATAAAAGAATAAATGTAAGCTCTTGTTGTATTTACTTTCAAGGAAAGAAAGTGTTGTATTACATTTATGTTATCATGGAAAGAAAAAAAAAAAAAAACATTGTTGAGTTTTCATACTCCTTTGTATCCATTTCTATTTTGTATCTACATTTGCCAATGAATACACATGTTTTTCCCTACTTTGGTAGTTTTGCAAAAGAAAAAGAAAATGTTAGTTTGCATCTAGATCTTCATGTATTACATAAAAAAAAAAAAAAAAAAAGAAATATATGCACTTTTGAGTAAACTGAAGTGTCAAGTTAGATGTTACTCCATATTTCTTTAAGTTGAATATGCTGCTGTAAATTTAATTAAAAACAGTCATTTATTTCTCATTATTTGCAGAAAATGAAATCTTAGTATTAGTAGTCTATTTTTCCTTTAAAAAAAAAACACTTAGTTTTAGGTTTATTTTGTTATTCAAAAAGATTACATTGTTATTTGCTAAATAGAATGCCTTGTTAGTTTTTTTTAAAAAAAATATGCTTACTTGAGTAACAATTAACCATATATATATATATATATATATATATATATATATAAACATTAAGTATCATTAGAAGAATCTGTTTCAAAAAAAAATGATATATTTACAGATCTGGTTTTACTACAAAAAAAAAGAGAGGAAACTAACCCTCTTGCTAATTAAGCCAATATATATATAAATATATATATGTATATATACATATATATATATATATGTATATATACATATATATATATATATATATATGTATATATACATATATATATTTATACACACACACACACACACACACACACACACACATATATATATATACCTTATGAAAAATCTGTTTATGTGCAAGAACTGCACATCCCAAAATATAAATATACAAACTGAAAACAAATATGTTTTATTATTGATTCTGGTTGCACCTACATTTATCTAAATATTTAAACATATATATATATATATATATATATATATTTATATATACAAATCATTCTGTTCATGCCTTTTTTAAAAGACACGTTTAGCATGTTAATCTTTTTGTTAACTAAAAAAAAAGGGCTTATTAAAAAAAAAAAAAAATATATATATATATATATATATATATATACATTTATCAACTTATGTTGAGTGTTACATTTTATACCTTGCAACACAGTATAAAAAAATATATAATAAAAAAAATCTGCCAACGTGTACATTGCGGACAGGGAAGGGCACCACGAAAACCCTACCCCCGCTCCCTCCGAAACCTGCAGGTGTCGCAGCGGGCGGCGCCGCTCGCTGTGGGCCGCCGCAGTGGGTAGGGCGAAGCCCGCCACTGCAGCGGCACACAGCGGCGGTGACCACCACTGTGGCCACCCGCAGTGAGCGAAGCCGCCACGTAAAGTGAACGGCGGCCGCTCCCTGCGGGGTGCCACAGCGGCTGCCACTCGGATCTTCCTCATCCTCCCTCCGCCTCCTTCGTCCCTCCGCTCAAATACAAGATAAACATGCAAAAAAATAGGGGGTTGGTTTCGGGTTCGGCCTGCGCTCTGCCTCCCGTGGCCGCCGACCCTGCACACAACACACACACACAAGTTTAAAAGATAAAAAAAAAGGGGGACTTCACACACACACAGCACAAAAAGAAGGGTTTGGTAATAACATATTCACCCTAACCCTAGTTTCGGGTTAGGGCAAACACACACTCAATTTAAAATGAGTATGTGTGTGGTGGGGAGGGAAAATTATTTAAGGAGGGTAATTTAATAGTAGAGTAATTTTAATATTTATTTGGAGTAAAAAAAATAATTGTTAGTTGTAAAACTAAGTCTTGCAACCTCCTTTAAATGCTTGTCAAATGTAGATGAATTTTTATAAGAGGATTTTTAAATACTTAGGCAAATTAGATTAAAAAAAAAGAGAGAGAAGAAATAATAATAACATCACAATGATATATGTAAGGGTAAGAGGACCCATTAAGCAATAAATTATAATGTAATTTTATCTCATGGGGATTTTATTTCTTTTTATGAGGTGATTTAATTACTAGAATAATCAAATCTAGTAACCTAGGTGGTTTAGGATGCTAAGATAAATTTTGAACCATTTATATTGGAGATTTTTCATTATGCTTGAAACTATAATCATTTATTAATGGGATTGGTTATAATCTTTTTTTTGGGAGAAATTTTAGCTCGTAAAATGACTTGGTTATCCTTATTACTAAATTGAATCTAATTACCTGATTTACACAAATGAAGTTAAGACCAAACAAGGTTGCATTATTCCATCGTACTTAGTTGATTTATATTAGTCAAGTAGGTCGTTAATTAGTTAAGTATTTAAAAAAAAAAAAAAAATTCCGTTCGTGCCCAAAAGTTGGGCATGACAATCTATCCTTCAAAAATGCTAGAACCTAAGGGAAACATCATAAATTATGGATAAAGGTGGCAAAAATATATTGAAGTTGCAAGAAAAGACAACCACTTTGATTAAACCTGGTTTGCCAAAGTCTGTTGACCCATCAAATAAATTCATTGGAAAAGAAGCCTACAAAAAAAGCATGGAGGAAAAAATAAAGTCTGATTTAGACTTGCTTCCTCAGGATGCAACTCCCCAAAGCTTTCTGGAATTCATCAAACCATTTATGACTTTGAATGTGGTATTGGGTGAAACAGTGATGTCAAGTCACTCTTCTAAATATGAATTGTTGACGAAGTTGCAGTTGACTTACCATAGCTTAAAGAATATTAGAATTTCATCAGACGATGAGTGGAGCACCCTACAAAAATTGGCACAAAAATTTCAAGAATCATAGTATGTATTGCACAATTTTTTGCTTTTTCTCTTAATTTCAAGGTTTTATGTTTTTTCTGTTTGGAATTTGGCATCGCTTGAAATATCTCTGTTTTATGAACATGAAAGAACCAACACTCGCTATTGCTAATTCAGTCTATGATGCGCAGTGCAATCCTTCAGCCTTGTAAATTTGTATTCTCAAATTCTCCCAAGTTTTAACATTTCTGCATTTCTTTATTTCTGATTTCTAGGCTTTGGGCACTACTATTAATTATCTATATTTAATTTGTGGCTTGAATTAACATTTAATTTTGAACTCTATTTTTTGAACAGAAGACATGTAGCAATTGTTAAATTGATAAATTGCTAATCTGGCCTATGATGGCCATATAAATTTGTGTCGAGTTTGTGATATTGATGGTAGTCAGGACGATATATTCACTGTTGAGTGCATTAGTAATTAATTTTGATGTTGAGTCTTCACATGTTTCAAATTGACCTAAAGTTGTTGTTGCTCCCTTGTTTCTATAAAAGGGAATTCAAGGTCATTTGCAAAGGGTTCTGAAATTTGTATTGACTTTTTCATGGAGAATCACACAGATTTGTCTATCAAATGAATTATATCATATGGTGACATTTTGAAAGAATTAATGAAAACATAAGCTCTCAACATGTCTAAATAAACATCTTTGTATCAATAAACACATTATGGTCTTTTATTATGCTATTTTAAATATGGAAATAGAAAGTTGAAAAATACAATTACAAATCACTATTAAATGCTAATTACAAAAAGTTGATAGACTCATAAAATATCATCGAGTTATCAACCATAATAATATGCTTTTGTAATATGAATGATGAGATGCAGTAATAAGATTAATAAATACCAATCTCGTATAGTTGTCATTCCTCATCAAATTTAGAGCTTTCTTGATTCTCGTATGTGTTTTCTTCACTCTGAGTCTGCATACCTTCGTTGAATTGCATCTCAATTCTACTAGTAGGTCCAGTACATGAGTCAATGGTCCCACTGGCACTCTGGTTAGAAATGTTGCCCAAATCTCTTCTTTCACATCTGGACCTCCAGATTTTCAGTGCCCTATCGTAAGGAAAAGTTTGGACATCATACCTAGATGTATAGAGCCTCAAGCAATTTTCCAAATTTTTGTCTAGTTAGTTTCTTAGCTTTGATTTTAGGAACCCCAAAGCACTAAAAACTCTCTCATCTTCCACTGAACCCAATATCATGGTAAGACATAAATCGACAAGCTTGAAATATTCTGATATTGAATCACACAACACTTCATTCTCGCCTAGATTTTTCCAAAGCCTTGTTGTTGATCCCTCTTCATGGGGGTTCTCCATTCTGTCATATTGTTCCCTCATAGTGTATGAAAAATGAGTTGATTTCTCTCTAAGAAGAGTTTCATCTAATATTCCATTTATAATTACTCCATTCAATTCTCTAGATATGCAAAATTATTTTATCAAAGTCAATAGCTTACTTCAAAAATTAGCTAGACTGTTGAGGCTCCAATATTGAGGAAACACAATAGATATGGCTTCAAGTAGTTTCTCAAGAGGGAATCTGCTTCTAATCTATGAGTAAAGATCATAGGCAATTTTATTCACATAAGTAGTTATAGACTCAACAATCTTGTCGAAATCTTCCCTTGTAACTCTTGCTAGTTGCTTCCTGGGGTGCTTTCCTAGTTCCTCAGGGTCGACTGTGGCATAGAAGTGCATTGGTATCTCAACTCCCCGTACATTGGCACATACCTCCCCATTTGCACTTATTTATAAAAATTTATCAAGATTGTTCTGTGAGTGTCTGCCACTTCATAAATTTTTCATCAGATAGTGTTGGTTGACTTCGATAGAGATTATCAAGGGTCATGCATGTCAACTTACGCAACATAGCATATTCTGCAATATACATAGCTCTTTGTTGGAATTTCTTCATAATATTCCTCATTTCCTCTAGCATGGGAATAAGAGCTGGTAAAGTTAAGAGTGTCTCTATATTACATAATCTCTGAAGAAAGTCAGGAAATTTTGGTTCCTCTGATTCATCGTGAGTTGTGTGAAATAGTCGAATCAAGGATGGATATTCTAAAAACACTCGATGCACTGGACCAACCAAAGAGATCCATCTTGTATCATTATGATTGAGAAGCTTGTTCCCATCAATTATTCCATCAGAAAAGTGTTGAAATTCCATGAATCACTTGGGACTTCGATAGAAGTGTGAGTAGAGCTCTCTGATTAAAATTTCATTTTTTTTTACTAGAGCATACTTGCTCACAATTCCAAAAGATAGATTCATTTTGTGAGCCATACAATGAATGCCAGTAATGTGGGGTGCAGAAGAAGTTTCCATCTTTGTACAAAGACCATTCCTATGACCTTGTATTACTGAAGCTCCATCCGCTCCAACACACACCAATTTTTTGACAATCATCATGTCATCCATACCTCCATATTCAATTAAACATCTCTTTACTAGTTGAAATATATTATCCGCTATTGCACTATCCTTCATTTTCACAATATATAGTAGATGAGATTTGCGGGCATGATTCTATATAGTATAAACATGTAAGCATATCCACGAAGTATTATCTACTCCCATAACTTTGTCTAAAGAAAATGCAATAAAATTTGACTCTTATTTTTTCCTTTACATCTTCTTTTTCAACCTCAGCAAGACAACTTGCCCATTCCATCCACTGTTTACTAACCAGTGACTATTAGGGTAGTTAGGAACTTTCAAAAATTGTAATAAACCACTAATTGATGGGAAATCTATCATAGCATGCCCTCTGCTCAAAATATAAAAAATACACTTAACTGAACAACTTTTCCCAATTGTTCTATTTGCATTGTTTTTCCAAGAATAGCTTCAATAGAACCTTTAACTTCAGCAGGCTTCGTCTGTATTTTATCATGAAAATAATACTCTTCGACATTCCTCACATGCTTACATTCCTCCTTTGTTTCCCATCTTATCACTATTTTTTCAACTCCATCTATCATTTGTTTTTCATAAACTTTAAACACATGCTTTTCTATGCTGTCAATTTTTAGCTGCAACCTCTTTTCCTTTTTATGTTTCCAAGAGCAAATATTACACCCACATTCTATTGGAGGCTCACCTTCAATTATATTCTCCATTGGTTCAATGAATGGATACTTTGATGCCCAATTAATTTGAAAATTCCTCACTAACATATCCCACTCCCGATCCTTTTTTGATTTGGGTTCATCCTTTGTTGATTTGACTTTTCTTTTCCCCTTATGTGCATTATCATCTGTGGCAATATCACCCAAGTTGATTATATCATTTAGGCTAACTTTGCTATCTACAAGATAATCTTCTTCAAGATCATCCTTATCTGAGATATTAGGTTCTCCATCGTCTTCAACATGCGGTGTAGGTTGTGAATTTTGTACTTGTACTTGTGATGATGTACCTTCCTGATTTTCACCACAATATTTGCCAAAGACAAAGTATGAAGACAATGTTCGTCTTTTTGTTGGCCTCTCATGGCCTTCCCCACATTCAGGATTCCTACCCTTCTTCCTGTTTGACATCTCCAACGAAATAAAGGCTGCAAAAAAAATATCAATTTGTTCAAGAAGTAATATAGACTATAAATTATAATATATGTTTCATTGGCCGTATGACCTACAATCTAGATGTCTGAGGTCTCCTAGCTAACCACTTGGCACTGATAGGTCCCCACTGAATAAGAATGAACTCAACAGTGTAAACAGATATAGATAAATTCATAATAATATTATAACACTTCAAAAATACGATCGCTCACCTTTAGGTCACTAGCAGTCGCCAATGCAGTCAACAACAATGATTTTCCTTGGTCTAAAACTTTGCTATTGATCTGAATTCAAAGCCTAGAACCCACCAGATTGTGTAGAGAGATATGATATTTGAATGTATTTATACCAATCCTTATATGGTGAATTCTATGGGAATTTTATATGGTATACAAATATTTGGCAAATCTCACTTAACTATAACATGACTTATGTAATTTTTGAGGCTATTATGGGTCGTCCAATTAATTGGAAAATACAATAGAGTTGGCAAAAATAGGGGTGAACTGAGACACGCGTCGGAAAAATGTGGGGCAAATTGGGTTCTCCTAGCCAACAAATCTTCATATGCCTATAGGAAAATTATGGTCATCTATTAAGGCAACCTCACAGAGTGTAGGCGAAAAAGTTAAATTTACCGTGTGTGCACCGTATATTGTATTGGCAAAATCCTCGCATAGAAACAATTAATTACATAAAACATATTATGATCGGGATGTGAATTTGATGGAAATTGATAATGTTTTGGCAACATGGCCACCCCCAGTTGGTACAATATATTCGCCGTTTCCCAGGTCGGTGACGTGAAAAATTTGCCATTGGTGAATATTCGCCACTAAAGTAAACCCTGATGGGAACACATTATCACTTTGACCTTATGTGTCATGATGCGATGTATCCACTTGCTATATCAAATAAGTCTCTTTGCTGATAAAGTTCATGAATGAAAGAAAGATTTCACCATTACTAATTCTTCTCCGTCTAATTTTTGTCTCTTACTAGCACTTCTTCTGTCTTGGTGATCCTCTTGGTTTCATACATTAGTACTGAAAATATGCATCCTGCATTCACAACATACTACACATGCATATCATAATCATGCATATATCATCTCATCCTGCATATATTTGTATGTATTATCACATAGCATTACATCAAATCTATACACATCGTAAAAACCTCATGGCACCATATAAGCAACATCAAATAGACATAAAAACATACATATAATCACTATCTTATAGAAACATAAACATATCATGTAATCTCATAAAGAATCTGCATCTCATATACATCATAAAGAGTATTGGAGTAAAAAATTTAGAGTATCCATGTCAAATGGCGCTTGCAAGCTTAATACAATCTCAAAAGGTGTCTACAACATAAGCAAAATATGTCACCGTCACTGAAAAATATCAATGGGTGCTCCCTTGATCCTCTTGGCCTTTGTCCTATCTCAAGAATGAGGCTCCTCATGTCCCTACTCATGCCTATCCTATCCCTATTCTGTCCTACCTCAATGTCCCTATCATGCATGCACTACTCTATGTCCTTTGGGAGTGTGTCTTGTTGCATGACCTTCTATATGCCTGATATGATGGTGCCCTCTACTCTGTTGGCACCACACCCTCATACAAATCCCTCTAGTATCCATCCTCCTTACCTAGCTCTCCTATCTCCCACATAGCCTTGCACATACTAATATCCATGATGCTCTAAATAAACTCCTAAATAGCCTCATTTACTCTTTGTGCTCTAGACATTGTCATGTCTCAAGAGGCTATAAGAGTAGCCCTCTCTACTATAAGTTTGTCCCTATTCGCAATCAAAATTTCTCACTCTACCTCTCAGGTTATCCTATCTACTATATCTTGAGCAGCTATTAGAGTATCCCTCTCTAGAGTCAACTGATCTTTCTCTACCATCAATTGGTCCCTCTCCATTGTTTGTCTCTCCATACCTATGATCAAAGATGCTTGCTCAGCATCCCAAGTTGTCCTAGCTACCTAAAAACCTGATATTTGTCTCTCCAGCATTGTGATGTTCTCTCTGATATCTCATTGTGCCCCTCATGACACTAACAACTACAATATCCTCAACCACATCACCCATGACTACATCCTACATAGGCTCATCCTATGGAGCCTATATATCATTGGCTAGATACATCGGGATGACACCATGTTCTCCTACATCACCCTCATCCCAATTTAACCCCTCATTTGAATCTAACTCCTCATCCCAATCCAAATCCGACTCCTCCTCATCTATCTCATCCTTTGTCTCCTCCTCATGTTCTCTCCTCTAACCCTCTTGTGGTGGCACCCTCAACACTGGTATCTCTGATCTATTAAAGAATTGGCCTATTCTTTGTGAACCATCTGTGATAATCTATTGTGGTACTTGCGTCATTCACATTTGGACCTACACCCCACTATCTACCTATAGCTGCTCAAACTTTGTATATGCTACATTAGGTCTAATGACTAGTCCCCAATCTTCAACCTCGTTGTTGGATAGTGCATAGTATGGTGTACTAGTAGGGATATCCTGTCACTCCCCAAACCATCTTTGAACTCTCTATGGAAACTGAACCTCTATGATCCTTTATCACATGATAGTTCAGCCTATGAGGAACCTCTCCTATCTACAGTAGGGAAGGTGATCATCGTCATCTGACCAATAGGGGCAATCCCTATACAATCTCCATGTGAAATCCCTGAGGCAATCTAGCTCATGCATGTAATACAAAGTGATGCCCTCCTAAATGGCACAATGGTTTAGTCTAAGATCAAACAACACAAAAACACACAAAGTATTAGCGTTAGTCAATCAAAAACTAAAACATATGAAGGCATTCCAAGAGAGACACTAAAAACATGCTAATGAATTTAACTAAAGAAGTAAAGACAATGAGACATCTCCAACTATCTCTTAGCATGATATTAGCTCCTTCTCCCTTGTTCCTCTCCTCTCCAAGTTCCAAAATAGTGTAGCTCTCAGCAGCTTTTTGCACTATGGATGCTTATGGAGGATTGAGATTGTAGTATAGCTCCAAATATGAAATGAAAAGCTAATACTAATGCTAAAATGATGTATTTTAACCAAAAAGACAAGATTTAGTTATGCTATGCTAAATGCTCTCTAAAATGTCTATAGTCTAAATGCTTACAAGTTTTCAGGATCTGGATTATGAAGGAATGGGCTCTATTTATAGGAAAAATGGAGCAATGGATGGCCAAGATTGAAAGGTTTAATCAAGGGTCAAGCTTGAAAGTTGGGGATCCATGTGCACAATTTGCACCAATGAAATGGTGACAAGTGTCAACATAAGATTGGGTTGAGAGAAGAGGTTGGAGGCATTAAAGGCCTGAGAAGACCTCATGGTTATCTAGAAGGTAAGGGTCAAGCCTAAATTAAGATTACCCACTGGATTAAGAGTTAATCCAAGGATAAACCTTTGTGCAAATGATTAAGAGATAATCATGGTCAAAGCATTAAAGGCTTGATGAGACCCTTGGGTTGGGTAGAGGTTGAGTCAAAACAAATGTTTTAACCATGTGGGAGGGTTGAATTAACCATTAATGGTTATTGGAGACTTTGGGGGATTAAGTGGTTGAAAGTTGGAAGCCTTCAATGGTTATCAAAGACTTTGAGGAATTAAGTGGTTGAAGGTTGAAAGCCTTTAATGGTTATCAAAGACTTTTAGACTTTGAGAAGTGACTCCATTTTGCTTAGAAATGTGACAAAGTTTAGAGGATGGATTAGGCTAATTAGGAAGGGGTTAGAAGAATCTAGAAGGGGATTAGATTTTGCAAGTGGATTTGGTGGGTGAGGGAAAATGGGATTTTATTAAAATAAAAATTCATTTATTCCAATAAATGTGTGCAAGTTGCATTTGTAGGAAAATGCAAGTGGGGTGGGGATAATGATTTAAATAAATGTTTTATTTAATTTATTTAAAAGAAGAGAAGGGGATTTAATTAAATAAATAGATTTTATTTATTTAATTGATTGGAATTTGATTTTAATGAATTAATTAAAATAAATTGAATAATTTATTTAATTAATATAAGAATGTTTGGGATGAATTAATTAAATATTAATTTAATTAACTGGTGGCTAGTGGATTTTTAATCAAATAAATATGAAATATTCATTTAATTAAAATGGACAGATTTATGTGACTACACAAAGTATATTCCAAAGGTCCCTATGCCAATTCCCCATGATATAGATAAACTTAAGTTAATCCCAGTCACACCCGTCTATCTGGAATAGGTCTGCATACCACTATATTCTCAAATGCCGACACCTATAGCAATGTCAGTCTATAGTTGATGGTCAAACCCTCTATGTATGCTACCTTATGCAAATGGAAATATAACATGCCTAGCATGCATAGTTCCCATCCAAATAATATCTCATGCATAACCACCTACTCTAATACTCTTTCCCATCCAATCAAGAATCCATGCCCTTGCCTGTCCGGTGCTAGCAAGCCCACTATCATTGTGTTAATGATGGTAACTAATCTGGAATGTTGAGCTGCCATCATCTCCCATCTAATCTCATAATATACAATGCATAACTCATTTGCATCTACCACAAACATTCAAATAAGAGCCTCCCTCCCTACTGAAGGCTCATATATGGTAAGCTCACCATGACTAAGAATCCTTAGTATGCGCCACACATACTCAAATGTGATGGTCACCTCTCCCATTAACAGATGGAATGTACATGTCTTTGATGCCACCACTCAACTAATGTGGTAATGAGTTATGTTTTACCTTATCTCGGGCATATATGTGAATTGATGAAGTCCTAAGTGATAGAAACAATCCCTCTCGTATTCACTCAATTCATGCCACAGGGATATGTATGAAGGATGACTCTCTCAAGTCTATAATGCAAGAAGATCAACCTAAAAAGACAATGGGGTAAATTTGTGTTAACCTTAAGCATATGAATCACATCCTATTAATCCAACTATGATCATGCAAAACCCAAATTTCAAACCTCAGTCAAAATTCTAATCAATTGTATTGTTTGACCAAGTCAAATGTGCAATTTTCCCTCCAACTTGTGTAGCTCTAGCTATCAACTCCATAGTTCTAAGCTCCCACAATGAATTTTTAGTCTTCAATTCCACTACCTAAGCCTCCAATTGTACAAGACTTCAATCAACTACCTAGAAAGTGCAATCAACTATGTAATTTTAACCCTACCCTTTAACATGCATCAAAAAATGAAGAAATTTAACCTATAAAACCATGCTCAAATCAGAAATTGACAAGTGGTCATCGGGGTACATACCTCTAGTCCTGAGCCCTCCGGTCGTCAATAGATCCACATACTATTTCCATTATGATTTTCCCTTGAAATTTGTACCATCCTTGCCAAATCCTCCTTGCTCAAGAGCTCCAATTCTTCCAAATGAGATAGTGAAAATGACCTCTTTTCACCCTCCCACCCCCTTTTATAACCCTCTCGAATGTCTAGATGGATATGCATGCACTCCTATATGTTTTGGTCATCATCTTTTTCACCTTCTAGAGCTTGTAACTTTTGTGCTTGAACTGTGATTTCACTTTCATTCAATTTGTTGGAATCATGATGTTATTGTTGACAAATTGACCTTTTTTCAAATATTTCGGTCAATTTTTTGAGGGGGCACCCTTATAACCTATTATGTTTGGGGCATATTTAAATGAATTTTTATCTAATTTTGTTTGAAATAACTTTGTAAATCACATTATCCCAAAGAGGGGAAAAATATAGACACTAAAAACTAGTCAATGCATGTCTCCTATTTTTTAACAGATCATCTGTGTAGTCCTTACTATTTGTTGATCCTATCTCATTTCTTATTTCCTATTTTTTGTCCCGTTGAAATAATTTCGTCCTCATTTCAATTTTATCATATCAATTTATCCCAAAACATATCCCAATGATGTTATTTTGTCCCCATTTCGATCCTATCACATCATCCCAAAATCTATCCTAGCGATATCAATTTGTCGCCATTTCGGTTTTGGCACACCAAATAGTCCCAAAACCTATCCTGATGGCATAATTTTCAATCATATGGAATAATTTTGATCCCATTTCCTATCTCATGGCATCATTTTGGTTCCATTCCATGTTCTTTGACCTGCTTTGACCTGATTTACCTGTTTTAACCTAATTTTCTCAATTCTTCCCATTTTCTTCCCTATTCTAGCCTATTCTTCCCAATTTTCCTTGATTTGACTCAATTTGACTGAAATTGACCAAATTGAGGTTGTTGGACATCAATTTGACCTGTTTTGACTCCTAGGTTTAATTAATTAAATCCCCTTTCCTACTAACAATTCTTCTAAAGAAAATTTATTTATTTCTCCCTTTTTCCTATTAATTAAATAAATTCAATTTATTTTATTACCTAATTCAGAAATATGAGTAATAAATTAATAAATCATATTTATTTTCTTCTAAAATGGAGGTAATTAATCAATTTATTTATTAATTCTCCATATTTTCTACATTTTTAGGGAAATAGCTAATAAATATTATTTATTAATTCATCCTTTTATCCTCTCATATGAAGATATTTAATAATTTTTAATTATTAAAATCTTCATAATATCTCCAACCTACTAATTTCATCTTCATGAGGAGACAATTAACAATTTTATTTATTAATTCTTCTAATAACTCATCTTCCACTTTCTTCCATTTTCACTCATCTCCTAAATGGTAGCTTTATGGTGCTCTTGAACATGTCCATTCAATGTCCTAAAAATCAATTTAATCACAGTCATCTATTGAATCTGGATTTCTATAAAATGAGGCCCATTTCCTCATTCAAATCATCTAGAATTACCATCGTTATTTTATTGAATCATCTAGGAATTAATTATTAATCATCATTACTTTATCAATTTAGTTTTTATATACACATTTCTAGTAATCTCATTATCACATCTCTTTCTTTCATTTGTATTCGTCTATCTTCCATTAGAGAGAAACATATCTACATTATAGAAGAAAGGAGAAGAAACGGAGTTTTATCGAAGGAGCATGAGAACGATGGTTTGATTCATATTTTTTTTATGCTTTTCTTCGATAATTTTGTTGGTTAGATTAGCATTCATATGCATGTTGTTTAGTTTTCGTGGTTAGCTTAGAAACCTCATGCTTTGTTGATTGTCGATTTCCTAGTTGACACCCTTTGTGATATGTATTTGTGTGTACTTGTAGACTTTAAGTCTACCTTGCCCCTTTCAGGGAGTTAGCTTCTTTTCCCCCCTAGCTGAAGTTTTTTCGCCCAAGGTTTCTTTTATTCTCTTTGTGTCTTCCACGTTGCAGTATGGCTCATGTTGTTCAAGCTCCCATTTGTCTTTGCTAGAAAGTGAAGAGGTGTTGACACATAGCAGTTGGTTGTCTTTGTTTTTCTAAGTGGGCTCGCACCCACGAGCTCGCATTCATAAGATTTTCATTCTCTCCACATGGCAGCTCTTCATGAGGCATTTAAATTCTTTTTATCTCCCCTTCAAGATGCTCCCTCCTGCTGCCATGTTACGATTGAGGTAATCTTTGAGCATTCTTGTTCTGTCATTGCAGAGGTAGTAGCTTTGGGGATGCCAACGGTTTGCAGTTTTTGCGTAGTGGTTGCGGATTCCTCTATTTCAATCCATGGTTAGAAGATTCAAGTGTAGCTATGATGAAAGCCGAATCTTTTTGTTCAAGAAGTTGAGAGGTTGTTTCACGGTTACTAATGGATGCCAGCGATGTTGTTAGTTCAAGCAATCTCTCTATTTTCTCTGTCAAGCAGCTATCTTGGGTTTATCTATAGAAATCTTTTTGATTTTGTAAGGGTTAAAAATGTTTAGAGAATACATACTTTTGCTAGGGAATTTTCGGCCTTGAATCTGTCTTTGTATTTCTGGAAAATTGTGTTAATCAGATTATGCCACCGACTTTCATGAATAGATTTTTTTAATTCTACAATAGTTTTTCATTTTCCTTTATGTAATATTATGCTTAACTTATGGGATATATGTTGTAAGACTTTGTGGATTAAACTATGTTTTCTATACTGGTTATCTAATGAATGAATGGCATATATGTCTTTACATTAATGGGCAATTGTTTGTATTCAGAACTTGATTTTACTAGGCATGTAAATTGTTGAATGGGCTTCAGAGTTGCATATGTATGAAGTTCATCATGCTTATAATTTAAGTCATATCTCAACACATCGCTTAGAATAGTTTTATTTCAAGTTTTTCTTCCATCCCCTTTGCCCCCCTATGTATGAAGACTTGGCTTCTAAAATCCTAGAGGTCACTCAATGAGAAATGTGCAGGTTCCCCATCACTAAGTTTCCCATAAGGCTATTTCCTTTAAGATTAATTTTATAGGTCAATAGTTTCTTTTTCTGGCATGCCTAGTGGGACCAATTCTTGCAATCTTTCCCTAATTAGAAGGGTGTATGAGCCATAGGCTTGTAACTAGAACCCAAACCTTGTCCAACCTGAGTCTATTGATACCACCCCTAGTTGCAGTCCAAGCAATGTCTCAAGCCAAAGTTCAGGCCCTCATTCAGGCAACTCATATTCCAATGGAAGCCCTCACTCCTAGGAATTTTGTCACATGGGATAGTGGTAGTCCCCTTATAGTGCCCACCCTACCTACTCAATGGGATATTATTCCCACTAATACGCTAAAAGCACTGCCAAAGTTTACCAGAGAGGATTCTAAGACTCTTGAGGATCATTTACAAGACATAGCTGACATGTGCACTATGCACAATGTCACTCAGTAGAATGTAGCTTTGAGGTTACTCATAGAGTCCTTCAAAGGGAAGGCATGGGATTGGTATAGATCTCTCACAGAAAATTCAATTGAAACCTGGGACTAGTTGGGAGATTGTTTCTTTGAGCGATTCACCGAGAAAGGGGACCAGTCTTCCCTTATTCAATAGTTGATAACAATAAGAAGGGCTCTACAAGAGGCTGTCACTGAATTCAACACTAGATTCTAAAAGATGTGGCAGAGGATTCCCTTATTTACTCGACCCCCCACAAATATGGCTTTTTTTTTCTACTTAAAAGCCTTCAACTTAGATATATCTGTGATGATTCAGTCTCTATGAGGTAACACTCTTCCGAATGCCTATGAGCTGACAGTTCGGGTAGAAAACAATCTGATTGATGCAAGGAAGCTTCCTTTAAGACCGCCCATGCTAGTTTTTCCAGAGCTCACAAACAAAGCACTTGAGGTGTCAGTTTCGAGTACATGAGTACCTCCGCTCCTCAATCCATGTATGTGTACCCCAACACTCAACAAGTGAGCACTTATGCTCCTTCTTCTCTAGTTGTAGAGTTAAATAATATGAAAAATCTACTCAAAACCTTCTCCAATGATATCATAAATCTCAAGAGGTAGCAAGATCCCGCAAGACCTCCTTTCCAAAATTATCAAAGCAGGAAACCTCCCTACCAACTAAATCAGTATCACGGTGGTACAAGAGTGAACCAAGGGTAACCTAATAATCAGCTCATCCCTATGTCAACCCCTTTGCAAGTTGTCCCCCCTAATCAAAATAAAGGGTTGATTGCTCGTCAGAATAATCTAGTGAACGATACCAAAGCTTGGTGCTTTCCTTGAAATGATGCCCACATGCCACAGAATTTCCTGAGAGGGAATTTACAGCAGAAGGTTGCAGAATAGAGAAGTCAAGGGATGACACTAGATGCTAGAGTCTATACATCTCCTAGGATGGACAATGCCTCACTAACTGCTCAAATGCAAGGCATGTTAATGGAACAAGAAGCTGAGATTTCCCCAGATCACACCCTCTTTTCATGGATGGAGGATGAGGATGCGGTCCTCACAAACAATGCTTCCACATCATCTACCCAAATGTCGCAACTACGATCTGATTACGACCTTCCCTCCAAGCATTGATTTAAAGGGAAATCCATGGTCGAACAACCAAAAGAAAATGTGGAGAGCCCGGTGGGATAGCCTGTAATAGTCACCATCTCTCAAAACATGAAAGGTTTCATACCTTACAAGGCTAAAGATCTCAAGGCTTCCATCCCTACAGTTCTTAAAATAGTGGAGCAGTTGAATAGAGCCCCCACAACTCTATCCCTATGGGACATCCTCACAATCCCTAAGCAAAATGATCACCTATGGGAAGCACTTGATGGAGATCAAAGAATATCCATAGAGCAAGCAACAACTAGATCAAATGCCAAAGAGAAGTGGTCCTATTTTAGGAGGTCAGTCATGAATCCCTACTGTGCTCACCAATGAGGGGTACGAAAGTGATGGTGATACAAAAAAAGGTAAGCCAAATCCCAACCCTTTCTTTCTGACTCTCATTGTTGGAAATAAGTTGCTCCATAATTCCATGATAAATTCTAGTGCTAGCACCACTATAATACCTAAATAAATAGCAGAGGTTTTAAATTTAGAATACGAACACGTAAACAGAGGGGTCATGCAATTAGATGGGAATAGAGTCCATATCATAGGTATTATAAAAATCCTTTCGCTCACCTTATTTTTTTGCCCTAGTATTACGGTGACCCAAGAAGTGGTAGTCATTGATATTCCCCCCCCCCGTCTTTGGCCTCTGCTTGTCCCGTGATTTTATCGTCAAGGTCGGTGGGTATCTATCCCTAGATTGGTCTCACCTTATAATTAGAACCAGGCATGGAGCTAAGCTAAAAATATTGTCAAAACCCCTCCATTCGAAACATATTGTTGATGAGTTCATGATAAACTTTGAAGCCACCCACACTTCCATTTCGAGTGAAGATCTGAAGTGTGTAGAGTTATTAGAAGATGAAGAACTAACTGGAGACCGATCCTCAGATCAAGAAGTCTTCTTGAATGAATTCATAGATGCAGACCCTTATGGTAATTATCATGCCACTGGACTTGAGACCTATGTAATTTTTTATGAAGATCAACCGATTCCTAAGGTGTGAAAGGAGCTGCAAGATATAGAAAGGGAGAATGAAGACCGAGTCTCTAAACTATGGACTCTCCATTTTGGTGGTGCCTGTTGCAAAAAAGGATCTAGAGCAGACATCTACCTTATTTCACCTTCTAGGGAACAAATATTGAGATTTTTTCACTTCCAGTTTGCTTGTTCAAACAATGAAGCAAAATATGAGGGCCTGGTTCAAGGATTGATCCTTGCAGAATGCCTTAGAGTCAAACAACTGAGAGTGATGGGGGATTCAGAGTTGGTGGTCCATCAAGTTAGAGGAATTTCAGTTGCTAAACATATCCACATGCGATCATATCATCACAGGGTATAGGACCAGATTGAGAGCTTTGAAGATTTCAACATTCAGATGATTCCTCGCAAAGAGAATGAAGCGGCTGATCGCATGACAACTGTAAGATCCCATTTCAATCTTGTGACTCAACTACTAGAAAACAAGCATTCAATCCAGTTAGTTGTGAGGCCTGATGTGCCCGACAATGACATCCACTGGCAGGCTTTTGATAGCAATGAATATATAGTTATGTTCATCCAACACTCTGGAGAGTTTGCAGACCAGTTGCAACCTAAGGTGTCTGAAGCGTATGGTGATCAAGTAATCCAACTAAAGACAAACAAGCTCCCCAATGGTTTGATCACTCTTGAGAATCTTTTTGATTGTGAAGACTCCAGAAATGATAGGAGAAAGTTCACTGCAAATAAAAGATATTATATCGAGCTCCAGGTCGGAGACGGTCAGAAACTCAAAGTGGGGAAATATATCCCTCAACGCAACAAAGAAAGGCTCATTTGTTTATGTGATTAGTACATAGGGGTCATTGCATGGCTGTATGATGAACTCCGAGGATATAAAATGGAAGTGATTTAGCATACCATTGAGTTGATAGATGGAGAAAAGTCAGTCCGACAGAAGCAACGTTCGATTAACCAGAAGATTGAGTCCCTCATGTCTCAAGAGTCGCAGAAGCTGATTGATTCTAAGATCATATACCTTATCAAACATAGCACTTGGGTTTCAAACTTGGTACCTGTCTGAAAGAAGAATGAAGACATCTACCTATGTGTGGACTTCTGGGATTTGAATAGAGCTTCTCTGAAAGATCACTATCTATTGCCTCCAATGGAGAAAATTTTACACACATTATCTGAGTTTGAGATGTTTTATATGCTCGACAGCTTTTTGGGTTATAATCAGGTTCTTGTCAAGCCTGAGGATTGTTTACCACTAAGTGGGGAATGTTTGCCTATCAAAAAATTCCCTTTGAGTTATCCAATGCTGGTGCCACCTTTTAGAGGGCCATGGACATAGATTTTCATGAGATGACAAACAAGATAATCCTAATCTACTTGGATGATCTAACTGTGTTCTCAAAACACAAGGAGGATCATTTTGATAATATGGAACTAGTTTTCCAGAAATGTTTAGAATTCTGTGTCTCCTTAAGCCCAAAGAAATGCATCTATGGGGTACCACAAGGAAAGTTGTTGGGGCACGTGGTATCCAAGGAAGGAGTATCCATCGACCCAAATTGTGTAAAGGCTATCAAGGAGCTTCCCCTACCAGTAAACAAAAAGGGTGTCCAGTCTTTTTTGGGAAAAATTAATTGTGATAGCAAGTTCATTTCAAACTTTGTTGGCATGGTGAGTCCTATCATGCTCATGGTAAAGAAGGATTCACATTTCAAATGGACTCTAGAAGCCAAAGAAGCATTTGAAAAAATCTAGGAAGCTATTTCATCAGCCCCTATTTTGGCTAACCCTGACATGTCCCAAGATTTCATAATGTACGTCATTGCTAGCAATTTCAGCATCGCAGTTGTGCTAGCTCAGAAAGACACAGAGTCTAAAAGCGAAAACCCAATCGCTTTTTATTCTAAGACGCTCAAAGCATATGAGGTCAAATACAATTTTGTAGAAAAGAAATTCTTTGCTATTGTAAAAGGTATGAAGAAATTTAGATACTTTATCGCTTGCAACAAAACAACAGTCTACGTGGCTCACTCTATGGTCTGCAAGTATATCATGGAAGGGGAGATCATAGAAAAGAGGGCCAGTTGAATCACCAAGATCCTGGAGTATGACATAAAGGTCAAGCCAACCAAAGTGACCAGGGGCAAGGGTCTTTATGAGTATTTAGCATAAGAACCTGAAGAGCCAGGGGAAAACAAAGATGAAGTAGTGCTAACACACACAATGTCAAAAGAAGAAGGTTGGATGGTTGATCGCTAACACTTCATGTAGACTAGAGTCTTTCCCCCAAATCTCCCTCCTCAGAAGAAGAGGTTTTACAGACTCCAAAGTAGTGGATACCGGCTTCTCGATGATATTCTATTCAAGAGGAATTTTGACGGAGTCTTACTCCATTGTGTTGATAGGCAACAAGCTGAATTGTTTTTGCACGGGTTCCATAGCAGACTTGTAGGAGGCCACTTTTTAGCACCAACCATTTTCATGAAGATCACCCGTGCAGCCTACTTCTGGCCCTCATTGTTCAAGGATTTTCATGCTCTGGTTTGAGGGTGTAAATAATGTCAATTCTATGATGGGAAGTGCAAATATGTAGCTATGCCACTCAAACCCATAGTGGTGGATGAGCCTTTTGCTCAATGGGGGTTGGATTCCATAGGGATGATTAACCTGGTGTCTTCCGCTGGTTAAAATTGGATCCTTACAACCATAGATTACTTCACCCACTGGATGGAGGTAGTGCCCCTTAAAAATTCCATTGTGGCAGAAATTTTTAGTTTTCTTGAAGAGCTAGCCACGCATTTTTCTCCTCCTAAGAGAATTATATCAGACAATGCTAAGGCTTTCATCGGGTCTAAAGTTACTCATTTCTCCCTCGATCATGGCATTTACCTAAAGACCTCCTCCAATTACTACCCACATGGGAATGGTTTGGTTGAGTCTAAAAACAAAAACCTGATACGACTAATCAAGAGGGTAGGAGCAGAACACAAAAGGGAATGACATTGTTATTTAATAAGCACACTCTTGGAATACAAAGTCACCCCAAAGAAGGTACTTAAAAACTACCCATACAAGCTTGTATATAGGAAAGAAGCACACTTTCCAAACTCTTCAAAGATTTCAATGCTTCAACTTCTTAAAATCTCTTGAACTTGAAGAGAATGAACTGATGGAAGTAAGGTTGACCGAGCTCATGGAGCTTCAGGAGGAAAGGGAGGTGGATTTTGAGTCACCCCATAAACGCCAGCAAACTGTCAAAAGGTGGTTTGATAAGAAAAGCTCAGACCATGATTTTAAGTCGGGAGACCTTGTCCTAAAGTACAACGAGAGAAGTGCAAAACTGGGTCATTATGCAAAATTTGACAGTCTATGGGAAGGTCCTTTTCATGTCATCAAATGTAGAGGTTTAAATGCTTTAATTTTAGAAAACTTGCAAGGTGAGTTGTTAGCCATCCCGGTTAATGGGATCCACCTCAAGGCCTTTTATTAATTTTTATGTTCCTCGCGTGTAAATATTGTAAATATTTTTTTTTCCTTGTCGGTTGTTTTAGGCCTTTTAAGTCATTTTTGAAACAAGCAGAAAGCAAAAGGAAAGAAATAGCAAGCATTTTATATTCAAAGAAGCCAAGATCAAGCAAAAAGAAAAGTTGTCTTTATATTATATATCAATTTCTTTACATATGTACAATGCAAAATAGGCTCTTGGACCTTCATACTTTCAGAGAAAAATATAAATGAGTATGTTATAGAAGAAGTGTTGCAAAGCAGGGGCTGGTCTAGTCCTCTTCTTCAGAGTCGATCTCATGCTCTTCGACAGAGGCATCGTCATCATCTTTACCATACTCATCTCCATGGGAGAATTCTGGGTCTGACTCGGAGTCAGAATAGCATAGCACCACATAGAGGATTGGAGGATTACCAGGAGTAAGGACCCTCAAGAAGATGTAGTCCTAGAAGTCAGAGTACCATGTCACCCCGATTGCATTGATCAACATATGAACACTCAGCAAGAAGTCCACTGCTAGCCGTGCATGGAACCGATGTC
Organism: Cryptomeria japonica; assembly: GCF_030272615.1. Taxonomy (NCBI): domain Eukaryota; kingdom Viridiplantae; phylum Streptophyta; class Pinopsida; order Cupressales; family Cupressaceae; genus Cryptomeria; species Cryptomeria japonica. The sequence continues at coordinate 495,144,964 of NC_081415.1, read as the reverse complement.
CTGCGATCGACATTGTTTTAAAACCTAAAAGCAAAGGAAGACATGGAATCACCTCACCCTTATCTATATAAAGCCTCAGGTTTGAGGCTGACGAGATTCCGTAAACAGGGTCTGCATAGAACACTACCTCCTCTAATCCACCCAGGTATTTGCTAAGGAAAATAAGGTCAGTAGGGTGCAAGATAAGGTGTTTGGGCAGTGCAAGGTCAAGAAGAGAGGCTACAAAGTGAGAATTAATGTCTGTGTTCACACGATAGTGGTCTTCTAAACCAATGAAATCTTTCCCCAAGACCCACTTAATAACAGTTAATACTATGAGGTTGTTATAGGTCATCATCCTTTGCAGGCGACGGTCAGAAATGTTACCAAGAAAAGCAGTTTGGTTGCCTATTCCCACCAACCTAATTGGATTATTCATGGCTCTAAGTCCTAAAACAACTATTTTCCTATTTTTAGAGACTAAAGTGAATTGCCAATATGATCAAAACTGCTTTAGAGAGCGGTATTTATAGAAAATTCATGATGAAGGAAGAAACAATGATGATGTCCTTAGCGTAAGTTGGCATTAATGAAGTTTTATCTCCACACAGATTAGCCTTAACCATCCCTTTGTGCTATATTTTGGGAGAAGTGCAGACCACAATCAATCACCACATGTCTATCCATAATATTTCCTCTTGTGACAGATCTCAGGTTTTTTCTCATGTCGATATGCTCAACAGATTTTTTATAAACGTGCCATAAAGTGGAAAGTTTCCCAAGGAAAGTTAGTACAAGCCAACACAACACTTTCAAAATGATGACGGTAAGGAACATAACTGCCTCACTCTTCAGTGAGCTGGTAGTATGGTGTGTAGTACGCGAAATAACTTCACACGTATGTGCAATGTTGGACATTTCATTTTCAAGGGCTTTGTTCCCTTTTTAATAGGTTTTTACTTGAGATTAAACCTTGCATGCAGTAGTAGGGTGAAACAAGAAAAGAGTTCCTTTAGTTTCTAAGTTCAAAGCCTAGAAAGGATAATGGCAGCATTTGCTTCAGCCTTCGATACTTCTTTTAGTGACTAGTATGTAGATATTTTCAAAGATGCGTCTTTTGCATCTCAATCTATACCACCAAAGATAGACCATCCCTTTAAAAGACCTAAGGACAAAGGCACTCAGTTTGCAGCCAAAGACACTGTTGTAGTTGGAGACAGGCTAGAGAATGTTTTTTATCTAGACCTCTGCGTCCAGCCAAAAGGCCTCCAGGAAGCTGCATATTAGAGATGGAAGAAATTTGGCTCAGGTAGGCCCGCTTCCCAATTATGGAATTCCGGTTTTCCTCAATATATGGTTCCCTTGGTCCACCCGTGCCCTGATTTCATAAATGAGTGTGTATACACCTAAAAATGGTCTGAAGATAATTAATTAAATAAGAAATTATCTAATTAATCCCCCTTCCCAATTTAATTGAATTCATCAACAATTTGATTAAATTTCCCCTTTCATCTACTTATTAATAAATCTAAGGATTTATTTAATAGGTTCATTTCATCACCTTTAATTAATTAATTCAAATTAATTAATTCCCTCCACCAAATTCATTTCTTCTAAATTCCTTAATTAATTAAAACAAATCAATTATGAGTTGTTGAAATTAATTAGCCTATTATTTGAATTTTTAAATTCAAATTCTCCTAACTTCTACCACTCCTAAACCTAACCATTCCTAAACCTAACTCATTCTACCTACCACCATGTCTCCTTTCATCCAACCTCTTCTAGAACCTTTGTGACACTTGTCACTAAGTGTTCCCTTTCATCCAAACCCTTCTAGAAGCCTCTTGACACTTGTCACCATAGAGATGATAGATGTTTCCTTTAATCCAACCTCATTTGCCATCCTCCTCCAATTTAACCATAGGTATCTTCAGATCAATCTTGACCGTTGATTGTTGCCATATCACCTCTAGCCTTGGGAAATCCTATAAATAAACCTCATTTTGGAGAAATATGGGTCCCAATTTCATATGATTTTTGCATATCATTTGATTCATATCATTTGCATTCAAGCATTATTACTATAGGCATCTAGTTTATAGCTTATCATTTCAAGCATTGTTATTATGTTCAAATCTTAGCTTAATTGCATCTTCATTCTAGCCTATTTTCTAGAATTATCATGAAATCATGTAGCTTAATCATGCTATTCTTGCTAGATGATGAATTTTCTTCATTCAAATCCTCCATCTAAGTATAGTCAAGTCACTAGAATTTGTATAATAAGATCTAAGAGCAAAATTCCTACTCGCATTTACTAGGAGGTAATAAGTCGATTAGCTATGGTTTTGTCTTTCATTGTTTCAATTTGCTAACCATGCTTGTAATGATTTATTGAGTGCATTGTGTTTGTAGGTATAGGTACACTTCACAGAGCACGACAGAGTGCGTAGACAAATTTTCATTAGATTCGCCAAGGATTGAAGGGAAATCCCTAAAGCTAGTCCAAAGATGTGTCTTGCATGCTTGTTTCAGATTTATCATTTCTGCCTGATCAATTTGCAGTAAACATATACACACCTATTATATGTCAGTCTACTCTTAGATTGTCCGCTCGGTTTGCTTAGTCAAATTATCATTCATCAAAATCAGACTCTAGAAGATAAACACCTTAAGATTTTCAAGTGCTCACCCCCAACAAGTTCAAAATCTAAACATCTCAAAGTGCATTATCACCCTCTTTGATAAACTGATCACTCAAACATAGTTTCTCATCGAGATCAATCATCCTTTATCATAGAATTGAAACATTTGGTTAGGATAATCTTGTCCCACATCATAGGATATATCGTTCCTACTGGACTTGGTTCTTATCAAATCATCACCATTACACTCCTAAACCGAAGATCAAAAAACTTGCAAACTTTTAAACACTTGAATTCTCTTTTAGTGTCATATCACTCTATTGCCTTTAAATTGACTATTGATCACTTACCCAAAACAACCTTTTGGACAATCTAATCCTAAGCAAGATAACACATGTGTATGCCCGTTCTAACTAGAGCTCAGAAACGGAGGATTGCAGAGACTAAAATCGAAACATTAGAGCATATAATCATGGAACATGAAGATGAAATACAAGTTGAAGGAGAACTAACATTACAAAACATCAGAGACATCAAGAAAGATCCCCAATTTGACAAATTTATGCAAAGATTGTTGGAGGAAGAAAAAGAAAAATACTTTCTAATGCTAGCCAAATCTGGTGCTACACTTCCCCAAGATTTTGATGTGAATAAATTGACACAAAAGAAAAATTAACCTCCTCCTAATAATGAGCAATATGAGGACATCTTTGGTCTTTGCATGAATTCCAAATCAATTCCCAATACCACAAGGACCAATGAAGAAACCAACATACCTAGAAGAGATGAAGTAGAAATCCTGAATAATATTCAATTCAATGAGGATACAAGAAGAGCTAGAGATGAAACAAGAAGATATCACAATCCTCTTAGAATGAAAAATCATGGTCATATAAGAACAAATCATGTTGATAATCCTATCATGACTCTCACACAACAACTGCAAGCAATGCAAACACAAATCCAAGAGATGCAAAGAGGAAATGTTAGACGATACTCACTTCAAGAAATTTGTCCTTATCCTTTTGACAGAAATTTAAACATGATACCATTTCCTATAGGTTTTGAAACCATGAGATACGAAAAATATGATGGAAGCACTGACCCTCAAGATCATATATGGGAATTTTGCACAATGAGTATGAAGTTCGCACACGAGGATACCTACTTAATGAGACTATTTCCAAAAAGCTTAACTGGACTAGCTATGGACTGGTTCTCCAAACTTACACCTGGAATCAAATCATTTTTCAAAGTTGGTGGATAAGTTTTTTTCACAATACTCTTATAACATAAAACATGAAGTAACCATGCTAGACCTATGTAACACTAAACAAAATATTGGAGAACCCTTCATGACATTCTTACAACGATGGAGATGCCTAGCATCACGGTATCCTTGTACAATGCCAGAGTATGAAAAAATGGACATATTCATTGACAACTTAAATGATCAAATGAGTTATTACTTAAAAATGCAAGGAAATCAAAGCTTTGGAAAAATTGTTGATAATGGAATTAGAATGGAAGAAGCCATGATAAAGAAGGGTGAGTTGAAAATATAAAAAGGAGTCCATCCTCCTAACAACAACAATCACAATGACAAGCCAAAGTTTTGGAATAGAAATCGAAATGTCATCAATGATGGAATAGTAGATAACAACAATGTGAAACCAAAGCAACTGGTTTTCAATTTATCTACTCACTTAGCAGCAGCACAACAAAACAACAATCACCAAAGAGAAACTATCAAAACTTTCTTTCGAAGACAATTCACAAACATTGGTGAACCCCTTGGATCAGCACTAAAGACACTTCTTGCAAACAAATTGATCACTTTACCAGAAGAAAGGAACTACAAACCTCAAATCAAACCATCTTGGTGGAACGATAATCAGTATTGCAATTTCCATTGAAACAAGGGACATCTCACAGATAATTTTCAAAAGTTGAAATATGTCATACAAGATTTAATTGATAATGGTGTAATAACCGTGGATGGACATACAACAAATGAATCTCATACCACCTTTAAAAATCCACTTGCAACAAACAATGGTAAGGGTAAAGCAAAGGTAAACTACGCTCATACATATGACAATGTGGTGAATGTGATTGTAGTTAAAGAAAAACAAAATCAAGAACATGCTCAGGCTATCACAAGAAGCAAAGCCAAAGTTTTTTTTCCGGGTCCTACAACAAACACATCATCCATTACAACAAAACAATACAATCTAGTGGAACAATTACAAAAAACACCTGCATAAATATCAATCTTGGAACTTTTACAACTTTCACCCGCACACAAGGAAATTCTTGAACGAGCATTAGTAGATACCACAGTATCCAAAGATCTTGATATTGATCAATTCCAAACCATGGTGGGGCACCTCACAACCCCTCATTTCTTATCATTCACAGACGAAGATGACTTGTCCCTGCAACATCCTCACAACACTCCCTTGCATATTGAAGTCCTTATTCACAAAACCTGAGTAAAACATGTTCTAATAGATGGTGGAGCTGGCCTAGATATTTGCTCATTGAGTCTTGTTCGTGCCTTAGGATATTCAGAAGATGCAGTTGATGTCCAGAAAAGGATCACTATAAAAGCCTATGATGAAGAAGAACATTCCTCCAAGGGAATTGTGATACTACCAATCAGAGTGGGGCCTCTACAAAAATACACATCATGCCAAGTTCTAGACTTGGACCTATCATATAATGTGCTCCTAGGGAGACCATGGATACATGACTTGCAAGCTGTCCCATCAACCTATCATCAATGTGTCAAATTTTCCTATGAAGGACAATAAATCACAATATCTGCAAATGCAAATCCATTCCAATATTGTAGCAATCTAAAAATGGCTCAAAAAGTGATTGTTCCTCATAACAGGGAAGCGACATCTTCAAACACACAATCCAAGGAAAAATCATTCGCCTCTATTCTATCATGGAAAAACAAATGCAGCTAAGAGATCGAGGGAACGAAAAATACTCAATATCACAATTACCACTTTCTCCTAAATCCTCGGGAAAACCATCAAGCTCTAAACAACAACCAATTGTGAAACATCTTCTGACATTTGATGGAGCATTTATTAGTGCTGGAACCTTATCAAAGGAGACAGAAGACAAAGATGTATTACAATGGCTATACAAAGATGAAGAAGATCAACAAAAGGTCAACAATGTCAGAATATCTACAAAAAAATATGGAAAAGGATTCAACATTCTTCGAAGGATGGGATACACTGGAACAGGTCCTATAGGAAATAGAAAAGAAGGTATCTCAGAACCTATACAGCCTCACACTCAGTAGACTATAGACAGAACAGGTTTGGGGTATGGACAAGTCACTCTACTGGAAGACACATCTTTTAGTCAACAACTAGAGGAATATGAAAATAGACAAGAACAATTGGCAATTGAAAGGGAAGAAAAATCAGCTAAGCATCAACCACAAGCAAACACAAAATGGCAAAAGAAGCAAGCTTCAAATCAATAAGAGAAACAAACTAAAAACATCTCTCAAGCAGCATTAAACCTCAATCAAAACAAGAAAGAAGCTAATATAAGTTCAGGAGAACTCATAGAAAAGTTGACAAAACTCAATCTTAGTCCTGAAGAAGTTGAATATGAAAGAAGGAAACGTATAGCCAAAAAAGAGGAAGAAATGTTATATGACCAAATCTATAGACTACAAGCTACAAGTGATATAGATTCTAATGAATGGGAATGGAATTCATATCACTATGAAGAATCGACTGAAGAAAAATGCTTTTAAGGAGATATAGAAGTCGATATAGTTCACACGTATGCAGGACAAACGTCAGGAACTAGTTCACTTGAATTAGAATCACATTTGGCTAACTTGGACTTAATCGAGGACAATTAGGAACTTCTTACATGAGATCATTCTAATGAGAGTACCATTCTAGACATCGACACACATATTAAAAACTTTGATACCTCCATCATGACCTTTGAAACCCTTGAAACATCCCAACCTGAAGATCCATTACCTCTAATCCACCCCGAACTTATTGATTGGGAAGATGAAGGACATACTGCCATTGATACCTTTCCAAATGACCATGCCATATCTGTATATCTTAACACAATCAAACCTGTAACAACTCTCACCAGGAATTTCAGCAACGCATCTTCCAGTCAAGTGGGTGCCAAATCTCCTAGTTGCAAAAGTGAAAATAATGAAGACAATATCAGATCTAATGTTGAAAACCATTTATTGGCAACATTAAACCAGGAAAAAGTAAAAACAAAGGACGCATCTAACGATGAAAACCCCCTTGAGGCGTCGGAAGATGGGAGATTTGACACTTTACCTGAGCACTATCAAGAAAGGTCATCCATTTTGATCGAACCAACCGAGGCAGTTAACATTGGCACAACAGAGCAACCAAAGATTCTTCATCGAGCAACATCTCTATAAGAGGTAGAAATGCAACAATATGTGGAATTCTACAAACGATGGCAAATCAATTTTGCCTAGTCCTATGTAGACATGCCAGGATTAGATCCAGAACTTATTATGCATCACTTGAATGTTAATCCAGGAGCCAAACCAGTTAAACAGAAATTAAGGAAAATGCATCTGCATATTGCTCTTCTAGTCAAGGCAGAACTAAAGAAATTACTGGATGTAGGATTCATCAGACCTATAGCATATCCTCAATGTGTATCCAACATTGTTCCTATTTCAAAACCAGATAAAAGCATCAGAATATGCACAGACTTCAGAGATCTTAATAATGCATATCCAAAGGATGACTTTCCTTTGCCTAACATCGACATCATTGTAGATAGAATTGTAGGACAATCCATGTTTTCTCTAATGGATGGTTTCTCTGGATACAATCAGATCAAAATAGCACCCGAAGATCAAGAAAAGATAGCTTTTACATGCCCATGGGGTACTTTCTACTAGAATGTCATGCCTTTTGGATTAAAGAACACAGGTGCTACATATCAAAGAGCTATGACAACTATATTTCATGACATGATGCATACATTCATGGAAGACTATGTGGATGACATATTAGCTAAATCATACAATAGAGAAGAACATATAGAGATACTGGAAAATATCTTTGACAGGTTAGAACAATACAAGCTAAGGCTAAATCCTAAGAAATGTGCCTTTGGTGTTACTTCAGGAAAGCTATTGGGATACATTGTTTCAGCAAGAGGAATCAAAGTAGATATAGCTAAGGTAAAAGCAATCATGGAAATGGAATCTCCCAAGAATATCAGCCAACTAAGATCACTACAAGGAAGACTCCAGTCAATCAGAAGATTTGTAGCTCAATTAGCAGATAAATGTCAACCATTCACTCACCTATTGCACAAACATGTTAATTTCAAATAGGACCATCAATGTGAAGAAGCATTCAACAAGATCAAGGTATATCTCATGCAACCACCTATTCTAATGTCACCCATTCTAGGAAAACCATTATTACTCTATGTATCAACTACCGAAGCATCATTGGGAGTTTTTCTCGCACAAGAGGATAAGGAAGGAAAAGAACGAGCCATCTACTACATCAGTAGAACACTAGTGGGATATGAGGTCAACTATTCATCAACAAAAAAAGCATGCTTGGCAATAGTTTTTGCTTCTCAAAAACTATGACACTATCTACTATCTCACTCCATCAAGTTGATAGCTAAAATCGATCCTCTAAAGTATTTTCTTAGCAAAGCCACGTTGACAGGATGACTAGCAAAATGGATCATGATTCTAAGCGAGTTTGATATCAAATATGTTGATAGAAAAGCTATCAAGGGACAAGTCATCGCAGATCAACTAGCAAAGACACCACTTCAAGATAATCATCCTATACAGATTGAGTTTCCTTATGTTGATATCCTAATAGTCACAACAAAAACATGGCAACTATACTTTGATGGTTCATATACACAACACGGATCAGGAGCAGGAATTCTATTCATCACGCCACAAGGACATACAATCCCAAAAGCATACAAATTAAGCTTTTCATGTACAAAAAATATAGTAAAGTATGAAACATTAGTTACAGGTATCAAAATGGTTGTATAATGGAACATAACACAACTTCAAGTCTTTGGAGACTCTCAACTTGTCATTAATCAAATCAATGATGACTATGAAACTAAAGATGACAAACTCATGCCTTACAAAAAGATGGTGGATGATATCAAGAAGTACTTTGTAGAAATAAAATTTGAATAGATTCCAAGAAATGACAACAAAGCAGCAGATGCCATGGCTACACTTGCTTCTCTATTGTAGACATAGGAAAATTAGTAGCACTATGAATTCCTGGTTGAAGAGTTGTTTCATCCCGCCTTTAATTGTCCTGATTCCCAAAACATCTATCAACTTATTGGACACGATTCCTCTTGCTATGGCCAAACTTACACATACCTGAAAGACAATATCTTACCTCTTGACTTATCAAAAAACCAAAAGAGAAACTTTATTCATCAATCCTCTCATTTTACTCTCGTCGCAAATACCCTATTTAAACGAGGTCTAGACAGTACTCTCTTATGATGTCTCGAACAAGAAGAACCTGAGAAGGCTTTACATGAAGTCCATAATGACATTTGTGGCACTCATTCAAGTTGTCTTACCCTTTCAAAAAAACTCATACACTTGGGCTATTATTGGCCGACTATGGAATGAGATTCTTTTAAAATAGAAAGAACATGCAAACAATGTCAAATCTATGGGAATTTGATCCATGCACCAGCACAAGAACTTCATGCTTTAGCAACATCTTGGCCTTTTTGTCAATGGGGACTTGATCTAGTAGGAAAGATAAATCCTTCCTCATCTAATGGACACAAATTCATTCTTGTAGCTACTGAATATTTCATAAAATGGATTGAAGCGGTACCTCTCATAAACATCACAGGAAAACAAATTGTTGCATTTATCTTGAATTACATCATCTGTCACTATGGAATACTAATTACCATTATCACTAATAATGGGTGACCAGTCAAGAATCAAGATGTATAAGAGCTATGTGAGAAGTTCAAAATCCAGCACAGATTCTCCACACCATATTATCCACGGGGAAATGGGTAGGCAGAAGCATCTAACAAAACTATTCTGAATATCATTAAAAAGACAGTGAACGATGTCGGGAAAGATTGGCATATCCAACTAAACCCTGCTCTATGGGCTTATCGTACCAATATCCGCACACCAACAGGTGCCACACCTTTCTCTCTTGTATATAGATCAGAAGCCATACTACCAATTGAAGTACAGATACCCTCTCTACGTGTATCACTAAAAGCTCTCATCCCAGATGAAGAACAAAGAGTATCTAGACTGCAAGAGTTAAAACTAATCCATGAACAAAGACAAAATGTCTTTGATCATCTAAAGGTATATCAGCAAAGAATGTGTCAGAGCTATAATCATAAGGTTGAACCACAAATCTTTCAAGTGGGAGAACTAGTGCTAAAGGAAAATCCACGCAACCAGGCAGATCGAGAAAAGAAAGGAAAGTTTGAACCAAACTGGTTAGGTCCATTTGTGGTCACAACAGTATTTGGGTCAGGAGCATATTAGCTATCAACATAGGACATAGATCAACTTGAAGAACCCATCAATAGCATGCACCTAAAGAAATTCTATGTCTGAAAAATCAAAAAAATAAAAAAAAAGTGAAAAAAGAAGAAAAAGCATAAAAAGTGAAAAAGCATAAAAAGAAAGAAAAAATCAAATATTAGAAAAACTGCAATAAAAATAGATGGTGAAAACCTAGCAAACAGGCGCTATCTGTCAGCTAGCTCTTCCATCTATTAGTTTATGCATTCATTCTTCCATCAGTGCTATCCATATGCATCATAAGCCTTTCTACATACCCAAACATCCTAGGTGGCTTCTTACCATGGTTTGGATCATTGGATATATCATAAAAAATTTGTTTCTAGGCTTGGGGCAAAATCCTACACCAAGCTGGGGGCAAAACTCTAGATCATTTTGAGCTTAACCAAACAAGTAGAACAAATGGTTAGACAACTCTTATCAATTGAAAACTAAAACACATCCAATGGTGAACACGAGATCAAACTATCAACTATCAAGCTATCACAAAGTCAATCTAAGCACATCACACACTTTTCAGTGGATAATATCATTTTGGATAATGATTTTAACATAATTGTTCAACTTTTCTATATTGATTTTCGCTATCATGATTTCTGAGTGACTCCAGGATGTCATTGACTAGAGGAACACGGAAGAAACATGATATTTTTCTTGTCTGTTGTCTGAAAATTAATCATTAATATGTGCAAATTTGTCTCGAGACATGATCATGAAAGTATCATTGAAGACATTTCCAATTTGCGTATTGAAATGATTAATACTGCCTATTTTACGCAAGCAACACTCAGGTCATCTCGGTTCAATTATACCTTGATGCTTGTGCTAAATTTCTATATCAAAATCCAAGAAAGAAGTGCTTAGGTCATCATGGTTTAATTATACCATCGATTTTTGCACTCACTTCCCACATCTCAAAAGCTCAATGATGACAAAAACGCAAAAGAATCCAATAACTAGTCCGGTCATAGTTTGCATTGCATTGCATTTTAGCTTGCATTGCATTTTTCATTGCATTTTAGCTTGCATTTCATTCTTGCATGGGATCCTAACAACTCCTTTTATCCAAGGTTAAATCTATCACAGGAATCATCAAAGTATCATCACAAGTGTATACACAATCAAACTAATGACTCATCTCTCTTATGATATTATAGACCCAGTGAAAATCTTATCCTATCTCCCTCAATAGAATTAACAATCAGCATATCCAAACATTTCAGCAACTTGATATCAACAAACTATTAGTTCTTTATCTAATCAACCTTATCAAATCAAATCAACCAATCAATCAAACCTAATCACTCTATCATGTCTTATACAAGATGTATCCTTCCTGAAACCAGATGATTTGATTCTGATTCATGTCTTATACATGATGTATCCTTCTTGAAACTAGACGTTCTGATCATGTCTTATATAGGATGAATCCTTCCTAAAACCAGATTGAATCTAATCAATCAAGATTTTTCAATCTTTTCAATCTAAGCAATCAAGCTAATCAAAGAACTCGCACTTTCATCAAACCACAGTTGTAGAGATCAAATCAAATCTATCGGGATATCAATTTTGCAAAAACTCCAAAGATCAATTATCTCAATTGATCTCCTGAGGGGGCATCATCATACCAAAATTTAGCAATCAAGAGATGGGGCATCCTATCAAATCAATACCAACATCAAAATGAGATTATTCTTTGAATCAACGCGTCATCACACCTCGCTTCAAAGAGGGGCAAAATGTATACACCTAAAAATGGTCTGAAGATAATTAATTAAATAAGAAATTATTTAATTAACCCCCCTTCCCAATTTAATTGAATTCATCAACAATTTGATTAAATTTCCCCTTTCATCTACTTATTAATAAATCTAAGGATTTATTTAATAGGTTCATTTCATCACCTTTAATTAATTAATTCAAATTAATTAACTCCCTCCACCAAATTCATTTCTTCTAAATTTCTTAATTAATTAAAACAAATCAATTATGAGTTGTTGAAATTAATTAGCCTATTATTTGAATTTTTAAATTCAAATTCTCCTAACTTCTACCACTCCTAAACCTAACCATTCCTAAACCTAACTCATTCTACCTACCACCATGTCCCCTTTCATCCAACCTCTTCTAGAACCTTTGTGACACTTGTCACTAAGTGTTCCCTTTCATCCAAACCCTTCTAGAAGCCTCTTGACACTTGTCACCATAGAGATGATAGATGTTCCCTTTAATCCAACCCCCTTTGCCATCCTCCTCCAATTTAACCATTGATATCTTCAGATCATTCTTGACCGTTGATTCTTGCCACATCACCCCTAGCCTTGGGAAATCCTATAAATAAACCTCATTTTGGAGAAATATGGGTCCCAATTTCATATGATTTTTGCATATCATTTGCATTCAAGCATTATTACTATAGGCATCTAGTTTATAGCTTATCATTTCAAGCATTGTTATCGTGTTCAAATCTTAGCTTAATTGCATCTTCATTCTAGCCTATTTTCTAGAATTATCATGAAATCATGTATCTTAATCATGCTATTCTTGCTAGATCATGCATTTTCTTCATTCAAATCCTCCATCTAAGTGTAGTCAAGTCATTGGAATTTGTATAATAAGATCTAAGAGCAAAATTCCTACTCGCATTTACTAGGAGGCAATAAGTCGATTAGTTGTGGTTTTGTCTTTCATTGTTTCAATTTTCTAACCATGCTTGTAATGATTTATTGAGTGCATTGTGTTTGCAGGTACAGGTACACATCACAGAGCACGACAGAGTGCATAGACAAATTTTCATTAGATTCGCCAAGGATTGAAGGGAAATCCCTAAAGCTAGTTATTAGTGTAGAAGCTATCAGAGACATGCTATGTCAAGTATAACCACTGTGTTTGCATCCTTGTTCACCAATGCAAGTGCCTGAATCTTTTGTTGGCTCTGATACCACTATGATAGGGAGATTGCTAGGTAAGTGCTCAAAAAAAGGCTTATTTTGGTCAAAAGGTACAAAAGGAAACAAAAAGTCTTGTTTTTATTTGCTCCTTATATTTGCAATATCATGAGTAGTTACAATTAACAGTTCTCTCTACAAGTCTTCACCATCAACCTCCCTTTTTGGTGAAAGCTCACACCCAAGCTCAAACTTACTCCAATTCCTCACTTCACCCATCTACACATTTCTCAATTCTGGATCTTTTGACATTCAACTTACTATTTTAGAGTGCATTAGGAAACTCCAACATGGTCATGTAGAGCAACAAGGTTTACTCAAGGTTTGACAATCAAAACTTAGTTTAAGGCCCATAGCCTTTGGCTTACTCAACTCACCAACCAAGGGTCAAAACCTCCAAAAGAGCCTACACACTATCCAAGGTCCTATATGGCACTTTTTTCACTATTTTAGAATGATCTCACAAAGTTTCATAAGTCCCAAACTCCTTTATGCAATCGGGTTCATGCTTTTTGACAAAACCAGTCAAAAGGGCTACTAGCCCATGGAGGCCTAATTGGTCTAGTTTTACTCACCCTACCCAATGATGGGATTATTGACCATAGGAGATGATTTGGACAGTGAGGAATAAGTCATAGCAAAGAGATTTTTGTGGTTTGAGGCTCAGAGAGGTGGTTTTACTGTCTAACCTCATTTTTAGGCATGAATGTAGGGTTTTGGAGCATAACCACTGTGTTTGCATCCTTGTTCACCAATGCAAGTGCCTAAATATTCATAGAACCTTTGTCATCACTTCAACATGTGTCTCCTACCTCTATCACACAAATATAATGCCAAACACTTGGCAAACAACCGAGTAAAGAAGTGAAAAGTCACTATCACTGTCAAAAAACACTGTCCTTTACTAGTCAACTGTTGCTGCAACTGTTGGCCTGCTTAACAAGGAGTTTTAACTGGAAAATTACCTTAATAAGGTCTGAAAAAAAAAATGAAGTTCCTAATTACATTGCCTTCATAGTTACAAGGCTTGGAAAATGCTCTTGAAGCATTCCTTGAGCATTTTGACAAAAACAAATCACAAAACAGTGAACTTGCCGCTAAATACAAAAATTGCTAAAACTTGCAAATTAAAAACTTGTCAACTATTGAAGTTGAATCAAGCTAACTTGTAACACTTCTCAAACTCCTTGCTTGGAAAATTTAACACTTCAATGTGTTTGATTACAAGAATTTGTTTTCAAGAAGGATATTAGTCAAGTTCCAAAACTTGTCTAATCTTCACTCAAATTTGTCCTCCAACCATGGTTCTGACTCAAAAGGTAATATATACACAATGTACATGCATAAATCAACTTGACCCAATCCATTTTTGTGGGAGCCCAGGCCTAGATTAGTCAAGTTGTGGTATTTTCCAATCCCAAACCCTTGACAAGGCAGTGAGCACACAGAATGGAAGAAATTTTATTTCACCAACTTACAAAAGAAAAACCAGTGCAATGATCACTTGAGTAGAATTGAATAATCAATAGTCACACTTCCTAGAAGGTACAATATGGACAAAGAGTGCTACAGTACGGACTGTTACTCCAAGGAAGGAAAAAATAGTGAGAAAAACCAAAATTTCATGATTTCTATTAGGATTCTCTTGTTAATACAACCACCAACCTTTCTCAAGGAAAAGGGAGGCCTTTTTATAGTACTTCCAATTATTTATCAAGCCCTTTATGGACATGAGGCTTCCACAAGTGCATTGTATTAGAAAAATCCAAAAATGACAACTTCGACAACTTTTCCAAGCCCAAATGATAACATTTCTTGCTCCAAAAGACATTTTTGACAGCCTAACCTCACCAACTTATCTAAACACCTAAGAAATGCTTAAAAATACTTAGTAAAAATGTTTCAATTCTTTGGAAAGCATTTGGAGACCCTTTAGGCAATTTTGCACATTTTTGTCAAAATTGTCAACTCAAAGCTTGAAAGGCAAAACTTGACCTCTTGAGCCCAAAATGAGATCAAAACCACTAGACAATACACATAACAAACTAAAAAAATATTATAAACCTAACACAAGACATTACAAAAATGAAATCATAAAATACTCAAAAAGGAGAGTTTTACTCAACTAGGTGCTCCTGCACCAATTCCTCAAATTGATATCCACACTATTAGTTTCAAGAAGAAAGCCCTAGAGATTTATGGGGAAGACATAAATACTGTTGTTAGTTTCTACAATTACTTAACCAATAGTAGTTCAGAGAATACCGAACTCCAAAATTTTCTCTTAGCCTATGGTGCACTCAAACCACATAATGTAAAAGATGCTACGTCCATGCTGGCCTATATTTTTGGTATGAATAATGATCAAGATATTTACCCATTTCAAATGGGTTTCATTTTCAAATTTTGTAAGCAGAAGGAGCCTTTTCATTTTGACTTTGCAGATGTCCTGGTGCACGAGATTGTCAAGTAGCTAAAGGACTTCAAGAATCATCACAGGTTTAGGTACACATCCTTCTTGGTCCACATGTTTTTACATCATAATCCTAATTTCTATAAGGAATATATGGTGCTTGCAATGTTTGATCAGAAAGGCATAATAAATACAATAATAGTGTGGACCCACTTATTGTCCACTACCTATGACGCTTGTGATGGTATGATTAAAAAACAAGAATCCGGTCAACTACTGAGAGGGGGGTGAATCAATAGATAGAAAAACTGATAAAACTTCACCAATCTCAAAATCAATCTCTCAAAGTAAACTTAGAACTATCAATGCAATATCTCTGTCAAGATAAAAATTGTCAAGCTAAACCGGTTGACTATTACAACAAATAATAGTAATCAACTTTTAACTTACAAACATCCAAATACTTTTACTGATATAAGTAAAACTTCATATTGTTGCCGGTTATTATGACTTATTAAAGTGGATTAAGTAGTTAAGAAAATCAACCATAAGAAACATAACCAGAAAAACATTCACCACTTGACACAATATTTTTGATGTGGAAACCCAAATGAGAAAAACAATGAGACGAGACTCACAAGATAACTATTTGAACTCTTCTGAAGTTCGACCTATTAGGAGCCAAACCTGTTAAAGCTTTTACAAAAAGTCTTGTTAAGAACTGATCCTATTAGAAACCACTCGGTTAAGGAATTGATTATAATGCCTTGTTAGAAGCAATACCCTATGAGGAGTAACCTTTGTATAGGATTTAGAATCCAAGCTAATGAATCACCTTATTAAATAGCTTGAATAACACTAAACTTCTTAGAGCTTACCCAGTTAGCGGATTTAATTGTTGTAATTGTTAGAAAATAACAGGAGTTTGTTGATCTGTTTGAATATCACTTCACTTGCTTTCTCAGATCCTTTTCATGCTCCTATCTGCCTTTACTCAAACTGCAAATGCAACATCTGGTTCGACAACCACACACTCAATTTAACTTTGCCAACACACTCAAACTAAAATAACTCATCAACCTTATAAACAAATCAACTAGGTTGATAACACAACAAAAACCTAATTCTCATAGAGATTACAAACAAGTCGGTTCAAGTATGACCGTTGGATTACATAACAATCTCTACACATCATTCAAGAAAACCTTGACTGCTCCTTGATTACCGCTGCATCAAACTTAGTGACTCATCACGTGCTTTGCATTACATGCAATATACTTGCTCATTCTCAAGACAAAAAAATGTTACCTCAATGCACCAAAATCACTTTGAAACTCTCTTCATACAATATGCATATGTGTCATAATCATTATCGCTCATCATCAGATCATAAATAAATATAGCCAATTCACCAAACTTAATCAGTTAGGGTTTATCAAAACAACAGGTAGGGTTTACCGGTTCACTCCAAAAACTAACCTACTGGTTAAAGTTTCCTTTCACTAGATCTTCCTACCAATTACAAAACAACATTACAACAAAATCATTACCGGTTAATTGACATCAATGACAATACAACAAATCATTAATGCAATCTTCATGCAAATGCCAACAATCTCCCCCTTTGGCATTGATGGCAACACAAATATCAATACCATTTGGTGCAGGGCACGTATCACTCCATGCAATGTTTTTGGTTTTTTATCAAGTCTTTTATGTTGTAATAAGTGGACCAACCATTTGGGACTCCATGAAGTCATAGTTGAGTTGTCCAAGCTTTTGTTGGGTTCAAGATGTTGATATCCTAGAAAGTTGTAATGTTGATATTGTTCACAGGTGCACTACTCCAGAGCAGGGTCATTATGTAATAGGGTGAAATGTATTGTTTTTAGGTCTCCTATAGTTCATAGAGGGACTTTGGAGTCTTGTAGTACACTTGAGTACAAAGTTGCATCCGTAGGATGAAAAAGATGTAAAGTTGTTAAGCAACATTTGCAATTTTGCAAAAAGTTGCATTTTTGTTGATTGGTGGTGAAAAGTTGGTTCTAACCAACTGAATCATTTTGTTTAAAGCCAAAAACCATATCATTGTATGGGTTGGAAGATCTTGGAATGTAAAGAAAGTTTTGGTTGTAAGCAAAAATCTTGTTTGACACTGTTTTTTACTGTTTTCTTTGTTTTTGTTGTGTTGTACGATCCAGTACGGACTTGTCAATAGAATCTAATTATAGGAAATGAGAGCTTGGAGATTCTACTTTCTAACAAGGTAGATTAGCAAGTCGGATTATTTCTGGTTGCAGATATTCAATCGATTCTCTATGACTAGGTGCAAAACCCTTGAAAGCTAGGGTTTAAGCAAGAAATGGCTCTAGCTTGAGCATCCACCAATGGCACCGGTTGAAATCATGTGGAATTATAGGTTAGAGTATTTAAATAGGTTTAGTGTAGGTTTTTTGGTTTTTCATACCTTTGTGGT
The DNA here is from genome assembly GCF_030272615.1 of Cryptomeria japonica. Lineage (NCBI taxonomy): Eukaryota > Viridiplantae > Streptophyta > Pinopsida > Cupressales > Cupressaceae > Cryptomeria > Cryptomeria japonica. The sequence continues at coordinate 495,126,861 of NC_081415.1, read as the reverse complement.
GAATTTACAATGATACCCTAGGCTCACAACTAGGAGTTGGTGAGACTAGGACAACAGGAGATGTGCGTTTTAAGAGCACATATGGATTGGTGGAGCCAAAATTGACACATGGTTGGAGAACCCTTTGAATACCCTTAAATAATATTTTATTTCTTTTTGTAGGTGTTTTAACTTGTGAAGCCTTCTAAGACCAAGTTTGTAAGTCACCCGGGTAGGCCTAAAGCCCTTGAAAATAGGATAGTTTTGGATACCCCATGTGTACAAAGAAACCAGAGTGCATTTTGTTGTATTTTTTGTAACTAGGAAAAGGGTACTCAAATATGTAATTTATTTGTGGCCTTGTGTGGGAATATTTGAAACCAAGCCCTTAAATCCATAATAGGAGGGCTAATTGAATTAGGCCTGTTTGGAGCTGGTATAGTCAAAGTGACCTTGGGAAGGCTTGACGAAGGGTCTAAAGGTGACCAAACAATTCGAAGACCCCAAAGACGTTATTTCAACTCATTTTATCCTCATGGAACAAGGATGAGAACTAAGATCCTTGCAAGGGTTGTTGGAGCACTTGGAAGTGGTGTTAGGGATTGAGGTGGAATCCTCAATAGGAAGTGTTGATTGTTAAAGATCATTGGCTATACCTTGGAGGCAAGCCAAAGTGGAATAGGAATTGAAGGTCTAAACAATAAAACCCTTACCAAGTACCATTGGATGGGCTTGAGGTGTTAGAGGGTTGGTGAGAGCAACAAAGACAACTAGGTGTTTTGGATCTACTCCAAGAATCTTTGCATCAGAGTGTTATCAGAGCCACCCCTTTAAAACATTGGTGTATGTCAGACTGTGAGGAATCAGAAGCAAGCTAAATTCCTCCAAAGGAAATGACTCCAGAAGCCATCCAATAGATGGTGATACAGATGTTAGAAGGATTGAAGGATCGGGAAGGAAGTAAAGGAACCCGAGATGCTAAGAAGGAGAAGGGGAAGGTTAAGATAGAATGGGGAGATGAGACAGATGAAGAAGGGGAAGATGAGGAGGACCAAAACATAGTAGAAATTCCTTAAGACCAAAAACTATTCTTGGATGCAGTCAAATCCATCTCCAAAGATAATTTGGATGGATTACCCACCTATGGAGGAAATATCAATGGAGAGGAGTTACTAGATTTGATACAAGCATTGAATAATCATTTTGATTATAAGGAGGTAGCAGAGGAGAAAAGAGTAAATTTGGCCAAGTCAAGATTGAGGGGATCAACCTTGGTTTGGTGGAACATGATGCAAGAAGAAAGGGTACAAGTAGGTAAGAAAAAGATAACTTCATGGGAGTGTATGAAGATAAGGTTGAAAGCTCAATTCCTACCAGGAGATTATGAAGTTCAAATCCACAAGAGAGTGCAAAATTTGAAACAAAGGGAACTAGATGTCAATGCATACACTAAAGAATTCCACAAACTAAGTTTGAGGGCTAGGAGACATGAGAATGAAGTGGAGAAATTGGCCAGATACATGAATGGCCTTAGGAAAAATATACAAGATGAAATAAGTATCCTCGCACCAAACACTGTCCACAAGTGTTTTTCAATTGGCATTAAGGGCAGAGGAAAAGATCAAAAGGATAAGTGAGAAAAATTAGAAACATAGAGGTGGTAAGAACTTCAGAGGTAGAGGAACCTTTGGCAGAGGGCAAAGTGCTCCAAGAAGTGAAGAGCATCAAAACCAAGAAGGAAGTGGGGACTCACAAATAGGAGCATATAGAGGATCCTTTAGAGGGAGAAGCAATTTTAGGGGCAGGTTTAGAAGCTTAGGGAGAGGAAATACAGTCTTCATCGGTAGGTGTTACCACTCCAACCAAGTTGGATGTACCATGAGCAGGTGCCCAGGAAAAGCCTCAAGTTCAACAGGCTCATACATGGCTGAAAGAAGGACTCAATTAGTGCAAGAGGAGGATACTTAAAGTGCGACCTCTCCAATCAGCAAGGTAGGGCCAGTGACATATGGATAAAATTTGATGATGAGAAGAACAATGTTAAAGATACCCCAAGCTCAAGAGCCACCACAGAGGAAAAGTCTATTTAGGACCACTTGTAAGTCACATGGAAAAATTTGTAAGGTGATTGTGGATTCAGGTTCCACAAAGAATATTATCTCAGTTGAAATGGTGGATAAGCTCAAACTAAAAAGATTGCCTCATCTCACTCCCTATAAGGTATCATGGCTCAATCGGGGTCAACATGTCTTAGTTGATGAACATGTATGGGTGGAATTTGAAATTTTTGAATACAAAGACAAACTTATATGTGATATATTGCCTATGGATGCTTTTCATCTGCTTTTGGGCCGTCCATGGCAATATGATGTGAAAGACTGTCATGATGGAGAAAAGAATAGTTACCTCATCACCAAGAATGGTAAGAAGTATCAAATGGATAAATTACTTGATCCAAAGGAGGAAAAATAAGTAGGGTCAAGTGTTAGGTTACTGAGTGGCAAAGAGTTCCTTAGAGTGTTAAAACAAGAAGGTAGTCAGGAACAAGCTATAGTGCTAAAGCCTAAACATGAAGCTAAGGCGGATCCAATGAGTGAAGTGCCTCAAGAAGTACAAGGTTTATTAAAGCAACATGCAAAAGTTATAGGAGATGATATATGCCTAATTATTTTCCTCCAATGAGGGATGTTAATCACCAAATAGACTTGATACCAGGGGCAAATCTGCCTAACAAAGCTACTTATAAAATGATACCTAGCCAAAATGAGGAGATTGCCAAACAAGTGCAAGAAATCTTAGACAAAGAATTTATCAAAAAGAGTTTGAGTCCTTGTGTTATTCCCATTGTTTTCGTGCCTACAAAAGGAGGAAAATGGAGGATGTGCACTGACTCAAGGGAAATTAATAAGATCACTATAAGATATTGGTTTCCCATGCAAAGGATAGAGGACCTATTAGACAATCTAGGTGGAGCATGCTACTTCACAAAGGTGGACTTGAAATCTGGTTATCATCAGATAAGAATCAGACCTAGTGATGAATGGAAGACAACATTTAGAACCAATGTAAGCCTATATGAGTGGTTGGTGATGCCTTTTGGCCTCACCAATGCACCTAGTACCTTTCAGAGGCTCATGAATGAAGTCTTCGTTGAGTTTATTAGAAAATTTGTTATTGTGTATCTTGATGACATTTTGGTCTTTAGTAGGTCCAAAGAGGAACACCTTAAGCATGTGGAAATGGTCTTGAAGAAGTTGAAGGAGGCTCAACTCAAAATCAACCTTGAAAAATGTGAGTTCTTGAAAACAGAGTTAGTTTACCTTGGTTTTGTCATTTCACAAGGTTGTTTAAAGATGGATCCAAGTAAAGTAGAGGCAATATTTAATTGGCCTACACCTAGGAGCATAAGTGATGTTAGAAGTTTTCATGGAATGGCATCTTTTTATAGGAAGTTTGTGAGAAAATTTAGCCATGCTTGTGCTCCTATACTCAACACCATTAAAGGAGGGATTAAATGTCACTTTAAGTGGACAGAAGAAGCCAATAAGGGGTTTGAATTGTTGAAAGCTAAGATAGTAGAGTTGCCAACCCTTAGATTGTCTGATTTTAGTTAGTTGTTTACAATAGAGTGTGATGCTAGCCAAAGGGAAATAGGGACCATTTTGAGTCAAGAAGGTCATCCTATAGCATTCTTTTCAGATAAATTGAATGAGGCCAAGCAAAGATACTCTACATATGATTTGGAGTTGTATGCCATGGTGCAAGCATTGAAGAAGTGGCTTATTTACTTGCTACCCAAAGAGTTTGTAGTTTATACTAACAACCATGCCCTTAGTTTTTTAATGGGCAAGAGAAATTGAATCAAAGACACCTAAAGTGGGTTGAATACTTACAATCCTACACTCTCACTATCAAGCACAAAAATGGTACTGCAAATAAGGTAGCTGATGCATTAAGTAGGAGAGTCATGACTATGCAGGAGATACAATTGCAAAGTGTGGGGTTGAATGAGTTAAGAGACCTCTACAAGGATGATAAAGACTTTGCAGAGATATATGTTGTTTGTTTTGATTTTGTTAACACCTCACATGTTACTTATTCAGAGTATATGATACAAGAGGGTTTGTTGTTCAAGGGACACCTTCTTTCCATTCCCCAATGTTCTATGAGACAAAATATTATCCAATAAAAGCATCAAGGAGGTTTAGGAGATCATTTTGGCATAGATAAAACTATGGAGAAGCTTAGTAGGTTTTACCTTTGGCCCAAGTTGCAATCAGAAGTGAGAAGGTTTGTAGAATAATGTGCAATCTGCCAAAGAGCAAAAGGTTCATATACCAACCTTTGGTCATACCTCAGAGGCCTTGGGAATGTTTAAGCATGGATTTTGTGTTAGGCTTATCAATAACTCCTAGAGGATTTGACAGTGTGTATGTAGTGGTTGATAGGTTCAACAAGATGGCACATTTAATACCTTGCAAGAGCACCAATGATGCCACCTATGTAAAGTTCTTAAGCCACTTTTGGAGGACACTTTGGAGAAAGTTGGGCACAAGATTATCATTTTCATCTGCCTACTATCCTCAATCAGATGGTCAGACAGAGGTAGTCAACAGATCCTTGGGTAATCTACTGAGATGTCTCACCAAACAACATGGGCAGACTTGGGATTTGGTAATCGGTCAAGTACAATATGCATACAATGACTCAGTTAACCGAAGTATAGGTAAAAGTATCTTTGAGATAGTGTATGGTTTCCATCCTAGGGGCATACTAGAGTTTAGATATCTCACTTCTATGACACCTAAAAGTGCACAATGTGAGAGTTTTGCAAAAGCTATCAAAGAAGTGCATGATAAGGTAAGGCTGACCTTACAACAAAAGTCTGAGCAGTATAAGACGAATGCTGATAAAACAAGAAGGAATGTGCAATTTAAGATTGGAGATTTGGTCCTAGCATACCTAAGGAAAGAAAGACTTCCAAAAGGACAGCCTACTAAGCTATTGATGAAGAAGATTGGGCCTCTCAAGGTGGTGCATAAATATGGTTAGAATGCATATGAAGTTGAACTCCCTCCCACCTTGGGTATTTCTTCTATCTTTAATGTGTGTGATCTCTATCCATAAAAGGGAGAATCCCAAACACATTAGTTGCACACCTCATCATAGGGTACTGAAGATTGGGTGAGAGATTTGCCACCAAGCCAACCAATCAAGTTGGAAAGTATCTTGGACACCAAGGTAATAAAGAAGACAAGAAAAGGAGTATACAAGAATTATCTTGTAAAGTGGGTAGGGTTACCTGAATCAAATGCTATGTGGATATCCGAATCAGATATACTTTAGCATGGTGTGGAAATTGCAGACCTCTTAACTCAAGGGACTTGAGTTCTTTGTCCCAGGGGAGTATGGTGCAGGGTACCTATCACTCCATGTAATTTTTTTGGGTTTTTTCTTAAGTCTTTTATGTTGTCTTTTATGTTGTAATAAGTGGACCAACCATTTGGGACTCCATGAAGTCATGGTTGAGTTGTCCAATCTTTTGTTGTGTTCGGGATGTTGATATCCTAGAAAGTTGTAATGTTGATATTATTCACAAGTGCACTACTCTAGAGTAGGGTCATTATGTAATAGGGTGCAATGTATTGTTTTTTGGTCTCCTAGAGTGCATAGAGAGCCTTTAGAGCCTTGTAGTACACTTGAGTGCAAAGTTGCATCCTCGGGATGAAAAATATGTAAAGTTGTTAACCAACATTTGCAATTTTGCAAAAAGTTGCATTTTTGTTGATTGGCAGTGAAAAGATGGTTCCAACCAACTGAATCATGTTGTTTAATGACAAAAACAATATCATTGTATGGGTTGGAATAAAATGCAAAGCAATTTTTGGTTGTAAGCAAACATCTTGTTTGACACCATTTTTGACAGTTTTCTTTGTTTTTGTTGTGTTGTACGATCCAGTACTGACTTATCAGTAGAATATAATTGCAAGGCATGAGATATTTGTGAGTCTACTTTCCAAAAAGGTATATTATCAAGTCTAATTGTGTCTGGTTGTAGAGATTCAATCCATTCTCTGTGACTAGTTGCAAAACCCTTGAAAGCTAGGGTTTAAGCAAGAAATGGCTCTAGCCTGAGCATCGACTGATGGAACCGGTTGAAATAATGTGGAATGATAGGTTAGGTTATTTAAATAGGTTTATTTTAGGTTTTTTTGTTTTTCAGACCTTTGTGGTGAATTTACAATGATACCCTAGGCTCACAGCTAGGAGTTGGTGAGACTAGGACAACAAGAGATGTGCGTTTTCAGAGCACATATGGATTGGTGGAGCCAAAATTGACACATGGTTGGAGACCCCTTTGAACACCCTTAAATAATCCTTGATTTTTTTTCAGGTGTTTTGACTGGTGAAGCCTTCTAAGACCAAGTTTGTAAGTCACCCGGGTAGGCCTAAAACCCTTGAAAATAGGATAGTTTTGGATACCCCATGTGTATGGATAACCCAAATTCCATTTTGGAGTATTGTCTATAACTAGGAAAAGGGTACTCAAATATGTAATTTATTTGTGGCCTTGTGTGGGAATATTTGAAACCAAGCCCTAAAAACTGTAATAGGAGGGTTAATTGAATTAGGCCTGTTTGGATCTAGTATAGTCAAAGTGGCCTTGGGAAGGCTTGAAGAAGGGTGTAAAGGTGAAAAAACCATTAAAAGACCCCAAAGACACTATGTCAACTCATTTTATCCTCATGGAACAAGTCTGAGAGCTAAGATCCTTGCAGAGGTTGTTGGAGCACTTGGAAGTGGTGTTAGGGATTGAGGTGGAATCCTCAATAGGAAGCGTTGATTGTTAAATACTAGTGGCTATACCTTGGAGGCAAGCTAAATTGGAATATTCATTGAAGGTCTAAATAATAGATTCCTTACCAAGTACCATTGGATGGGCTTGAGGAGTTAGAGGGTTGGTGAGAGCAATAAAGACAACTAGGTGTTTTGGATCTACTCCAAGAATCTCTGCATCACCATTGATTGTTGTGATTTTGAATAGGAATCCTAGTTTACATTTTACCATGTACTCTCCTTGTCTTCAGCTCATCTTAAGTTTGTGTCAATCATAAAATTCTGCTCACAATGATCACATAGTTCTTCTCCCCCTTTGACAACAATGCCAAAGTGAAAGTAAAACATGTAATTTAAAACTTAATTGTGTAGCATCAAGAACCTACAACTTGATTCTCCCCCTATGGAATAACTCCACTTCTACACCAATCCTGTTGTAAAATTCTGCAAGTAGCTCCGAGACTAACGTAATCCACCTCATTCTCAATTTACCTCATGAAGGGGTACAACCCCTAGCTGACTTCTAAGATACTCAAAAGTAGTCTTAGGTAGACATTTAGTAAAGATATCTGCAAGCTTCTCCTTGGTAGAAACATGATCTAAGATCACATCTTTACTCTGTGCTTTTTTCCTCAAGAAATGATACTTGAATTCAATGTGCTCGGTTCGTGCGTGCAAGATAAGTATATTTAAAATATTTATGGCACTAGTATTATTACATAAGATCTTTATAGGTTCTGTAAATTTCATCTTAAAACCTTCCAAAATGTGCCTCATCCAAATAGCCTAGGTACAAATCATATAAGCTGCAACATACTCAGCTTCAGCAGTAGACTGTGAAATACAACTCTGCTTCTTGCTACTCCATGAAACAAGTCTTCCTCCCAGAAAGAATGCTCCACCAGTTGTTCTTTTTTGGTCATCAACATTACCTGCCCAATCTACATATGTGTACACCTTCAAATCAAAGTTTCCTTCATATGGATACCATAATCTAGAGTCAACAGTACCTTTCAAATATCTAAAAATCCTTTTGGTTGCTATCAAATGTGTTTCCTTCAAATTCTTTTGAAATCTTGCAACTAGACCAACTGCATGACCTATATCTGGTCTGGTGTGAATAACATAGTGCAATTTTCCAATCATTAACCTGTACTCTTTCTCATCAATAGATGTGGCCTCATCTTCCTTATATAACTTACAACTTCTAACCATTGGCATCCCAACTAGTTTACAATCACTCATACCAAATGTCTTTAATACCTCCTTCACATACTTAGATTGTGTGATGAAAATAGCATTCTTGATTTGTTGTATTTACAAACCTATAAAAAAATTTACCTCTCCCACTAGAGACATTTCAAACTCACTTTTCATTTCATTTGCAAAGTCATTTCTCATATCATCATTTCCTCCAAATATGATATCATCTACAAACACTTCACTAACCAATATTTTATCTCCTTTAAATTTGAGATATATGTTGTTGTCTTCACTGGTTCTCTGAAATCTTATATTCATCAAGTGTGAATGAAGCCTTTCATACCATGCTCTCAATGCTTGCTTTAATCCATATAGTGCCTTGTGCAACTTACATACCATGTCCTTCTTGTCAATTAAAGAAAAACCATCTGGCTGCTCAATATATACTTCTTCTTCCAGTATTCCATTCAAAAATGCAGATTTCACATCCATCTGATATACTTTGAATCCTTTATGAGCTGCAAAAGCAAGTAAAGTTCTGACACCTTCTAGTCTGGCCACTGGTACAAAATTCTCACCATAATCTTCTCCTTCTTCTTGTGCATTACCTTTGCAAACCAATCTAGCTTTGTTGCCAACTACAACACCATCTTCATTCAATTTGTTCCTAGAAACCTACTTAGTGCCTATCACATTTTTATTTACTGGTCAGGGCACTAGAGTCCATGTGTTGTTCTTCTCAATTTGTTCAAGCTCCTCCTCCATAGCTTTAACCCAATGATCATCATCAAATGCTTCCTTAGTTGTTCTAGGCTTAATAATGGAGATCATGCAAGAATTCTCTCTGATTCTTCTTGTGGTTAGCAATCTAGCATCCTTGTCTCCAATAATCTGCTTAGGATTATGATTGAATCTCACATACCTCGGAATAACATGATCATTATCTTCAAGTTCATCTTCATTATCATCATCTTCTTTTGAATCTACCTGCTTTGATTGAACTGGTATACCAATATTCTCTTTACTGGTTTCAGGTTTCACAGGTTCTAGTTCCAAAAATAAAATGCAAGGATCTTCATCCTTTTTCCCCATAGTGGTTTCCCCTGAGACTTTAGGATACTCATCCACTCTAACATCAGCACTCTCTATGATTCTCTGTGTACAGTTGCTAAAACACTTGTAGGCCTTACTCTTGGTGGAATAACCAAGAAATATACCTTCATCACTTTTAGCCTCAAATTTGCTAATATAGTCACCTCTCTTAATAAAACATTTGCTACCAAATATCTTGAAATAGCCAACATCAGGTGATATACCATACCAGTATTCATAAGGAGTATTGTCCTTACCTCTTTTTACTAAAATCATGTTCATTGTGTAGACAGTTGTGCTGACATCTTCTCTCCAAAAATTTTTTGCTACACCTCCTTGTATCAACATCATCCTAGCGGCTTCAACAACTGACCGGTTGTTTCTTTGTGCAATACCATTCTATTGTGGTGTCCTTGGTCCAGAAAGTTGTAGTTTGATACCATTCTCTTCACAATACCTAGTGAATTCCTCAGAAGTGAATTCTCTGCCTTGATCTATTCTCAAACACTTTATCTTCTTTCCACTCTCCTTTTCAGCTAAGGCTCTGAATGCCTTGAGATTACCAAATGCCTCAGTTTTATCCTTCAAGAATGTGACCCACATCATCCTTGAGAAATCATCAGTGAAGATCATAAAATATCTATCACCTTGAATACTTTTAGTCCTTATCGGTCCACATAGGTCTGTATGAACCATATCTAATAGATGCTCTACTGAAAAAGACTTGCTCTTGAAATTTGCGGATGTCATCTTTCCCAACTGACATTCCTTACAAAGAGAACTAACCATTTTGTCCAATTGAGACAAACCTCTCATTGTCTTTGACTTAATCACTTTAACAATATTATCAAAATTCAAATGACAAAATCTCCTATGCCAAAGCCAACTTTCATCTATTTTAGCAATTAATCAGTTGTTGACTTTAGGATTCAGGTGAAACAAGTTACCTTTAGTCTGCTTGCCGGTTGCAATCAGTTCACCTTTGCTCCCATAGATTTTGTACATGCCATTTTTAAACTCCAATGGATATCCTCTGTCATTGAGTTGGGCAACACTCAACATATTATTCTTTAAACCTTCAACCTAGTAGACATCATCTACACTACTCTTTCCATTAAGAGAAATAGTTCCCTTACCTTTAACCATGTAGGGTGAGTCATTATCAAATCTTACAACTCCACCATCAAATTCCTTCAAATAAAGAAATTTTCTCCGGTCACCGGTCATGTAATGTTGACAACCACTATCAATGATCCAATCATCAGAATTATCCATTCGTGAAACTAAAGCTTTCTCATCAAATGTTTCTTCTTTAATGGCTACAAACACAATGTCTTCATTAGCATCACCATCAGATTCCTCATCAGAGATACCACCATCAACTGTAATAAGACAATCTCTCTTTCCTTTTCCCTTGTACTTCTTGAACTTGTCTCGCTTGTGCTCATTATCACCACTAGGACAGTTAGCAGCTATGTGTCCAATCTTGTTGCATGCAAAATATTTCAAAGGTAATTTACCTCTATATTTGCCGGTACCTCTAGGCAACCACTTGGCCAACAATGCTTCAAGCTCAACTAAATTGTCTTCATCATCTACTTCTCTGCTAGATCTAGATGCATAACTGTGCCTGACATCTATACTTTTTCTCATAGATGGGTTAGAAATAGAAGCTATAAATGCCAATTCAGATTTCTGAACACTACCATCATAACCATTTAATTCAAAATCAGTAAGCTTACCAATGATGGAGTCAAGGGTTACCTTGGTTTTGTCAATAGATTTCAACTCCTAAATGGTTGAAACTTGGATAACGTAGACTGGTAGCAGGGTTCTCAATACCTTACTAACTACTGTGACATCATCCATTTTACCACCAACACTCTTAATCTCACTAACTATCTCTTTTATCCTCTGACCATACTATTGGATATTCTCACCTTCATCCATTTGCATGTCATCAAACTTCCCTCTTAGACTCTCTTCCTTAGCAATCTTCACATGTTCATCACTGCTATAAATCTCTTCAAGTTTCTTCCATGCATCATGTGCAGTCTCCAGACCATGAACATCAACATATTTAGCATCAGATAAAGAACTGATAATAGCCTCCAATGCTTGATTGTTTTCCTGTTTCTCTTTCTTCTGATCATGATCTATAAGATCTTTTCCTCAAGCTGTTAGGCTTAGAACTTAGAGGACCTGAGAGGCTCTGATACCAAGTGATGGTATGATGAAATAACAAGGATCTGGTCAACTACTGAGAGGGGGGGGGGTGAATCAGTAGATAGAAAAACTGATAAAACTTCACCAATCTCAAAATCAATCTCTCAAAGTAAACTTAGAACTATCAATGCAATATCTCTATCAAGATAAAAACTATCAAGCTAAATCGGTTGACTATTACAAAAGATAACAGTAATCAACTTGTAACTTACAAACATCCAAATACTTTTACTGATATAAGTAAAACTTCATATTGCTACCAGTTATTATGACTTATCAAAGTGGACTAAGTAGTTAAGAAAATCGACCATAATAAACATAACCACAAAAAAATTCACCACTTGACACAATATTTTTGATGTGGAAACCCAAATGGGAAAACCACAGTGAGATTAGACTCACAAGATAACTATCTGAACACTTCTGAAGTTTGCCCTATTAAAAGCCAAGCCTATTAAAGCTTTTACAAAAAGTCCTGTTAAGAACTAATCATGTTAGGAACCACTTGGTTAAGGGATTGACTATAATGCCTTGTTAGAAGCAATACCTTGTGAGGAGTAACCTTTGTAAAGGATTTATAATCCAAGCTAATGGATCACCTTCTTAGAGGATTTGAATAACACCAAGCTTGTTAGAGCTTACCTAGTTAAGGGATTTAACTGTTGTAATTGTTAGAAAACAACAACAGTTTGCTTATCTGTTTGAATAGCACTTCACTTGCTTGTTTAGATCCTTTTCATGCTCCTATCTGCCTTTACTCAAACTACAGATACAACATTTGGTTCGGCAACCACACACTCAATTCAACTTTTCCAACACACTCAAACTAAAAAAACTCATCGACCTTATAAACAAATCAACTAGGTTGGTAACACAACAAAAACCTAATTCTCATAGAGATTACAAACAAGTCGATTCAAGTATGACCATTGGATTACATAACAATCTCTACACATCATTCAAGAAAACCTTGACCGCTCCTTGATCATCGCTTCATCAAACTTACTAACTCATCACATCCTTTGCATTACATGCAATATACTTTCTCATTCCCAAGACAAAAAAATGTTACCTCAACGCATCAAAATCACTTTGAAACTCTCTTCATACAATATGCATACGTATCATAATCATTACCGCTCATCATCAAATCATAAACCAATATAACCAATTCACCAAACTTAATCAGTTAGGGTTTATGAAAACAAAAGGTAGGGTTTACCAGTTAAACTCTCCAATACTTAGCAATACTGGTTCACTCCACAAACTACCTACCGGTTACAATTTCCTTTCACTAGCTCTTCCTACCAGTAAAAAAACAACATTATAACAACATCATTACCAGTTAATTGACATCAATGACAATATAACAAATCATTAATGAAATCTTCATGCAAATGCCAACAACTTATTCATTTTTAGGTGCTTTTCTAGGACCCGCGACACAGGCTTTACTCCGGGAGGATATAGATTCAATCACTCATTTTTCACAAGATCAGCTTGCTTGGAAGGTGTCCAATCATCTCCCCTGTGACTGGTAGCTCAAGTCATATTTTTCCTTCACCATGACTGATGGGTTCACCGAGGAACCTTTTCGCCTCCTGCAAATGGTTCCAAACCACACTTTGGCCCTAGAAATTTTTAGACAATTGATCATCATTGAAAATTAAATAGGCTCAAGGAAACATGAGACTATCATTTTCAAAGATAACGTGATAATAGGGCCCATTGTTATTGCCAAAAGACTTCAAGCAGAAGGAATACTCACATATAAGTTGGCTCAACTAGGTCTAGTGCTTATTGATGATAAATGGAGCTATGACCCAAATGGATGTCTGTCATCAAGAAAGAATCCCATAAGAGATGTCTCGCGTGGCCCTGTTTGGGAATCATGGAGAAGCCCACAGGAAGATAACAAATAAATGCATGTGACTTTGCACCTTATTCCCAAGGAGGAGAGACCTGCATGGCTATCTTTCTATGAAGTGAAAGAAAGATATGACCTGACCAAGAAAATGTCGATACCTCTAAACAAGAAAGCAAAAGAGGAAGGCTAGTCAGAAGAAAAGAGGCAAGCCTTTTGGAGATATAGGCAGGAGGTCAAAGAGCTTAGAGTAGGTTTGGGGAACCTTCCTAGTGATGAGACTTTTGATACAAAATGGAAAAAAATACAATGCTAATTCTGATGAGGAATATGAGCCCCCTCAGAGCACAACTGATAAAGGGGGTGTTGTAGAGGTGGTCGAAGCTTCTAGAGGAAAGAGGAAGGAAATTAAGATCGTACTCCTAGATTTTAGAATAGAGGCAAGCTCTTAATCTCCAAGGATGGGTTTTTATTCTATAACCAAACCTGTCAGTAGGCCTAGATCTCAGGTTTCAAGGAAGCGATCGAGCCAAGACCAAAGGCAGTCAGACTCTCAAGAAGAAGCTGCAACTATTCAAAAGAAGCAAAAAACCCGCTTCTAAGGCCTCTAGGAATTTACAAACTCAAATCCTTGCGTTGACACAATATTAGCTCATGTCATCAACCTCGTAGGCTCAGGTACAATTTTTAGCCTCTTTTCTCTCCTTTCTTTCTCTGGTTTCAGTGTTAACATTGTCCCTAGTTAGCTCAATTCCTGCAACAAGTGATCCTGAGGTAGTCATATTGTCCGCACTGCCCTTGCAAACCTAGCTAATCCCTGCCTCATCTAGCTCGTTTGTGTCCTCCTTGCCTGGCCTTGTCACTTTTGGCACCATGGTTAGTGCAACCCACTCTGCCCAAACCACAGGCCAATCAGTCAAGTCATCCTCTTCTTCACGCATCCTCGATTTTGTAGGCCAGATCCCCACTGCCTCGTCTAGTATTGGGTCTCTTTTCTCCATGCCTTCCAGTGTCTTCCCAAGGATCCCTCTATTTTCCCTGACCACACTCTTCTTAACAACTCCAACCCATTTGCAAACTAGTGTGGCCCCGATTCCTTTCACTCCACCTCTTGGAGCTTCTTTCATGGGCCAAATGATCTTTGTTCCTTTAGAATTCTATTAGTATGCAGATATTGATAGACTTAATCAAGCTCAGAGGATCCAGAAGAGGAGAGAAAAAGACTCCCAGAAGCTAGTAGAGCCCTGCATACAGACCATTTTGCAAGGAGGATCACCAAAATTTAGTATTTCCATCCATGATGCCAAATATTATCAAGCCTGCCAATCATATGTAATCTAAAGACTATTCCATGCATGCCATTGGCATCGACCTGAGCAGAGCTTGCCCGCAAGATAGAGTATATATCATGGAGGAATCAAATAAGATAGTCTCTTTGGATTACCTAAAGTGTTCCCATCACCGGGAAAAGCTCACAATTGAGCTAGAAAGGATAAAAGCTACAAATGAGCAACTTGTGAGGGAAGGGAAAGCCAGAGAAGCTAAAGTAACCCAGCTACAGTCCTCAATATTGTAGGAAAAGGATAAGACAGATAAACTTCAAAAGGCATTAAAGAAGTTTGAGGGCATGTTGCATGTGAATCAAAAGGCCAAGCAAGTAACTTTTGATCAATTGCTTGATAAAGCACATGAATTATTGTGCATCCAATCTGCCTCCTCTAATGTGGCCCAAATTCAAACTGAGTTGCAAGAAGTCATTGAAGAAAAGGAGAAGGAGAATCAGGAATTGGTCAACACTCAAAGTCTTCTAGCAGAGGAAAAAATAGCAAAAGATAAGGTGTTGTAGGACTTCCAGAATCTGTAGGCTCAATCCACTCAAGAGCTTTGTGATTCTCAAGCAGCCATGTTGAAGCAACAAGTAGAAAGAAAGTGACTTCAAGAAGAAGCGCAAGATAGGAAGACTTAAATCATAATGTTACAACACCAAGTTGCAGACCAAGCTAGAAGTTTGAAGGAGTTGCATGAGAGATTGGAAGCTAAGTAGTCTGAGGTACAACTTCTCTAAAAGCCCCCTGTTTTACATCTTGTTCCTCCCACAGATGTCACGAATCTAATGTGGGAGCTTCATGGTGTGTATTGGGAAAAGATAAAGCAATTCGTCCCTCTCATGGAACCAGCTTTGAGGTTCTTAGCAGTTTCCCAAGGTGTGCGTGCTAAGGCAGAGCTTTCCATTGAACAAGTTGATCAGGAGATGTTGCCTAGAGCCTCTGAGGCCCAGAAGTTGGTTA
Source organism: Cryptomeria japonica (assembly GCF_030272615.1). Classification (NCBI taxonomy): domain Eukaryota; kingdom Viridiplantae; phylum Streptophyta; class Pinopsida; order Cupressales; family Cupressaceae; genus Cryptomeria; species Cryptomeria japonica. Next base: position 495,111,372 of record NC_081415.1, on the reverse strand, counting down.
GCTAGCTTTAGACCGCCCCTTCCCATGAGCTGAATGTCATTGGGATCACAAATTTTGAGGGTGGTTCAAAAGGCCAACCTTTTCATCAATTACAACAAGATAGCCAAGCAGGGTGTTTCCACTCTATCCGTCCTAAGAAGCTCAATGGGCCAAGTTGCAGAACGCATTGAAAGTTTCATCAAGTTCGGCCTTCCTTCTCCTTTCTTTCCTAATGGTTTTATAAGAATGCAGAGTAGTTGTCTGGCTTGATTGTTAAGAAGCAGTAGGATTTTTCTCCTCTCCAAGCTTTGAGTAATCCTCTTGAGGCGGATGAATTTGAACCCTTTTTCCATCCTCTGGCCAAGCTTGTTGTTGCACTTCAATTTGCTCACAAGGATCTAAAGAGATCCCTTTCAAAGGCATCAGTGAGTTAGATCAGACTTTTCAAGCTCTCAATACTCAACCCATCTCCTCCGTAGAAGATTGGTCTCCCTTGCAACAACTTTTTAACAAGATTTTCAAGCCAGAGCTTTAAACCTGGTCGAGGTACCATGATTTTTGGGTATCGGCATCCCACGGGTGATATTTTCCCAGAAGTCGCCAAGAAATGTAGACTTTAAGTCTACCTTGTCCCTTTCGAGGAGTTAGCTTCTTTTCCCCCCTCATCGAAGTTATTTTGCCCAAGGTTTCTTTTTGTCTCCTCTCATCTTCCACGTGGCAGTATGGCTCATATTGTTCAAGATCTTTTTTCTCTTTGCTAGGAACCCGAGTGGTGTTGACACATAGCAGTTGGTTGTCTTTGTTGTTCTAAGTGGGCCCGCACCCACGAGCTCACGTTCAAAAGATTTTCATTCTATCCATGTGGTAGTTCTCCGCGAGGCATTTAAATGCTTTTTATCTCACCTTCAAGATGCTCCCTCCTATTGCCACATTGCGGTTGAGGTAACCTTCGAGCATTCTTATTCTGCCATTGCAGAGGTAGTGGTTTTGGGGATGCCAACGGTTTGCAGTTTTGGTTTAGTGGTTGCGGATTCCTCTGTTTTGATCCGCGGTTAGAAGATTCGAGTGCAGTTGTGGTGAAAGCCGAATCTTTTTGCTCAAGCGGTTGAGAATTGTTTCATGGTTACTGATGGATTCCAGTGATGCTATTAGTTCGAGCGATCTCTCTGTTTTCTCTACCGAGCAATTAGCTCGGGTTTATTTATAGAATGCCTTTTGCTTTTGTAAGGGTTCAAAACTTTTTAGAGAATACATAATTTTGATAGGGAATTTTGGACCTTGAATCTATCTTTGTATTTCTGGAAAACTATGGTAATCAGATTATGCCTCCAGCTTTTATGAATACAATTTTTCATTCTACAATAGTTTTTCTTGTGCCTTTATGTATTTCTGCTTAACGTCTAGGATATATATTGAAGACTTTGTGGATTAAACTATGTTTTCTATATTGGTTATCTAACAAATGAATGGCATATATGTCTTTATGTTAATGGGAAATTGGTTGTATTCAGATCTTGATTTTACTGGGCATGTAGAGTGTTGAATGGGCTTTAGAGCTGCAAATGTATGAAGTTCTTTATGCTTAGAATTTAAGTTATATCTCGGCGCATCACTTAGAATAGTTTTATTTCAAGTTTTTCTCCTATCCCCTTTTCTACCCCCCTATGTATGAAGAGTCGGCTTCTAAAATCCCAAAGGTCACTTAGTGAGAAATGTGCAGGTTCCCCATCACTGAGTTTCCCATAAGGTTGTTTTTTTTAAGAGTAATTTTATAGGTCAACAATACCAATTCAAAATTTAGCTTTCCTTTTTTGTATGTGGGTTTGTTTGTGTTTGAATAATCTTAAGGGTTTGTATTTTCCAAAGTAAGAGATAACATGAGCATGTTACAGTGTACTCGTATTTCTATGTGTATACAAAATAAACAATGATCTTAAAGCATATAAATCTCACAATTTTAACGCATGCTCTATTTCTTTGCAAACTATGTATTCTCTCACATATAAACATATTTTATATATTTTTGATGAGTTGTAATCATTGGTTGACTAATCTATCACCTTTTTTCTTCTATTAACATAAAAAATTAAGATTTTTTATTTAAAATTTAATTTCACATTATGAGTTATTATTTTCATATTTTGAAAAATTTGAATGATTATTTTTATGTTTTATATTTAAATTTGATAATTTCTAATAAGTAATTTAATATTTTTTATCATTTGAATTAAATTTATTTAAAATTCAACATTATACAAAAAAATAGCATGAGTTTACTCTAACTTGCTTACATGTGCATCTTGTAATTTTGGATCCACATGCTCTATTTTCCTCTACACATTACATATTCTCTTACATAGAAACATAATTTTCATGGTTTTGAGAAATTATAATAATTATTTGACTAGTATATCATATTTTTCTTTTTTCTATTAATGTAAACGATTAAAAATGTAAATTTTTAAATTTAATTTGATAGAATGAATGATTATTTTCATGTTTACAAATTAATGATTATGTTCATGTCTTATAAAATTTGAATCATGATAAATAACATGAAATTGAATTGTGATAGTTATGTGCTCTGCAAATTCTTAGTGATTAGAAAAAACTTAATGTTTTTTGAACAATTTCTATCATGCGACTGACGGTTTTCTCCCCCTCCAAGTGTAAGCCAACCAAGAGCGAAGAGGAAGGGGTTTGGCAGGTGGTGGAAAGGAGAAAGACCAGCTGTCAGAGGTATTCCCATCAAACCCTTATAGGCCCTAATTAGATTCCCCTTAGGACGTAGAATTGCTCTACATCTTCAAGCAATCTGTTTCTTGGGGGCACTAAATAGGCCTACTTCCCCCCGTCCTCCCCTCATCCCGCAAGCCATTTCAACAAATCGGTGGGTCAAGCCAAAGAATACAAAAAAAAATTGAACCAAAGATGGCTTAAGGCGAATCCTGCAATCTGGGGCTTTTCATGGTGAACAACGATGCATCCCTCCAGGGTAAACAGACTTAGGAAAGTAACTCCTCCTGATTCTATGAAGCAGGAAGAATGGCCGCAGTCAAACCCATCGAACCTTGAAGGATGAAAATCTAAGATCATGTTGGATTTAGAGATTCTCCAGCAGAACATCATCTTTCACCAAAGCAAGAGCTTCATTGCTAATTGGTGAGGCTCTCATTATTCCTTCGAAGATGTTAAAGGTTGGTGAGAGACTAAATTTCACAATCTGGTAAGCACCTTTAATCTAGGCTTTCATTGCATTCTAATTACATGCATTGACTCTAGTGTTAAGTAGGACTTGCTTAGAAATAAGGAGAATTGCTTAATGGTTGTATCTTTCACTGCATTGATTGGGTTCCCAACTTTAACCCTAAAGCTTTTGAATTCAATGTCAATCTGCATTGGGTCAACATTGGCCCCCTTCTTATCGAATTTCATGTCTTAGAAATAATAGAATCACTTGTGGTAGGGTTAGGGAAATGCCTGGCTATTGAAGGGATTCGGTATAAAAAATTTGATAAAGACATTAAGTTACTTATTGATTTCAAAACCATTGACCCTAAATTGAACCCTTATGAATTAATTACCTCAACGGGAAAATGGGAGATTATTCCTTCAATCTATAAAGAAATTATTGATGCTTTTGATATGGTTATCTCTCACAAGAGCAACGCAATTAAGGAGACAGTAATCAATCATAGTTTTATTTTCAACAACCAAATCACACACAACAGGAAACCAATTTCAGTCCCTGAGTCTCACCCCAACCCTTTCCCACCCGCGCCCACAGTCGGCCCGTCTCTCTCTAACAAAACCAAGGTGGGTTCACCTTCCTCAACCTCATCCTCTCATTCCTCAGCACTAGCATCTAAGAAGGGAAAACCCTCGCAATCTACTTCAAAGAGCAAAGGAGATCGCATTCCCCCTCTTAGGGATTCACATTTAGACTAAGCACACCACTCCATGGATAATAGGAAATCAAGCCATCCTCTATTCGACAAGCAATATATTTCCAACACAGTCCAGGTTAACAATAATTTGGACAAACAATCTATCTCTCTTAAAAAAGAAGCCCTTAACGACTTACTTGAATTCACCAATGCCTTGAAGGCGGATATAGCAAAACAAATAGAGATAGTGGAGCACAGCCTAGCTGACGTAGATGAAATCAGAGACAAAGACCTCATTTCAGATTTAGGAGGATCAAAGGATTTCAACCTTAGGGAGGCTCAAATGGATTTAGTAATCAACACTTCTTTGCCCCCCCCACAACACTACGGTCCTTGACAAATTTTAAGACTCTTGGAGAAGCCTCTCCTGATCTTTGCATTGAAACCCCTTTGGAGGAAGGACCATTGGGTCTAGCTTTTAATTTGGTAGGTAGGAGTAAGCCGGATTGTGGATCTTCTCAGAAGAGAAGAGGGATAAGATCAAATTCAGAGCTAAGACTCATGGATGGGAAGGCTTTGGACCAATCTAAGCTAACAGACGTCTTTAATGTAGGGAGGGGGAACTTCCCTCCCATGTCGCGATGAAGTTAATTACATGGAATGTTAGGGGCATTAACGCCCCTAACAAGCAGCGCATCTTCAAGGTAAAAGCTGAGATAACCATCATTTAGGAAACAAATCTAGACATTGATGGAGGGGAAAGTTTTGGCAAACATTTAGGAAGTTTCAATTGGACAGGAATCCCTGCGGTAGGGGCATCTGGAGGTCTAGGTATCATATGGGACCCCAGACGCATCTCATTAGTAGCTTTAGAGAATAATATATTCTGGATGAGTTCAGAAGTTAAATGTGTTAGCAATAACTTATATTTTATACTAATCAATTTTTACGGCCCCACTCCAAATGATTTAAAGCGAATAGTTTGGGAGGAACTTTCCACTTTCATGAGTAAACATAAGAATAAAAATTGCATTATAGGCGAATATTTTAATGCCATTTGCAACCTCGCTGAAAAATCAGGTGGTTGTTCTCAAGAACCTCAGTCCCTAGTAGATTTAGAAACTGGACCTTTTAGAACAACCTCATGGATATTCTTATAGACAATGGAGTTTTTACATGGACTAATAGAAGATCTGGCTTTTGTATGATAGTAGAAAGATTAGATAGGTTTCTTATTAAGGACAACTTAGGAACCCTCAACAACAACCTAGTCAACGAATCCATTCTACCTATCTCAGGTTCTGATCACTTTCCAATTCAGCTAACCATAGCCAAAGATTTCAAGCCTTTAAACTACCCCTTCAAATTTGAGCTCATGTGGCTGAAGGAAGAAAACTTTATTAACATGGTAGAAAAATGGTGGTTATAATTTAAGGTCTCTAGATCCAAGCTATTTTGTTTTGTATCTAAGTTAAAAATGATCAAACAATCTCTCTTAACATGGAATCGTGAAAATTTTGGCAATATCTTTGATACTAAAACCCAAATTGAACTCAAGCTAAAAAAAATAAATGATATGGTGATTAAACTTGGAATGGTTCAAGACCGATATAAGAAAGAAAAATCACTTATGAAAAAATATGAAGAAATCCTGTCAAAAGAGGAACCTTCTAGAAACAAAAATTGAGAGAGACTTGGCTCACTAAGGGGGATAGGAATACAAAAAAAATTCATACTAGTACTAATGCTAGAACAAGAACAAATAAAATAACCAATATCAATGATGGTAATGGCCGCCTAATAGAAGATCTCGAAGGAATAGCCAAATTAACTGTTAACTTCTTTCAACTCCTGCTTAACTCAGAATCCTCCAACCTTGTAGCCTATGAAATTCTTTTACAGAACATTCCTACACTAATCACTCATGAGCATAATTTGTCTTTAAATAGTTGCTTCACATCAGATGAAATTGAGAAAGCAGTTAAAGAACTGCACCCAAAAAAAGCACATAGGTCGGATGGCTTTCTAGTTGTCTTCTTCCATTCGTGTTGGCATTTCTTGGGAATGGAGCTAGTGGACGCCCTATAGGGCGCTAGAAAATCAAGCACGGTCCTTCGAGAGATTAATAATACCTTCATTGCTCTCATCCCAAAAAAAGCATCGGCAGCAAGCCTGGAAGAGTTTAGACCTATCGCCCTCTGTAATACACTACACAAAATTCTCACAAAAGCATTAGCTAATAGGCTGAAAATCTTGCTCCCAATTATTATTTCAAAAGAACAATCTGGTTTTGTCCCTAGCAGATTTATTTTGGATAGGGTTATCCTTTCTCACGAGGCAATCCACTCCTCGCAAACCAATTCCAACCCTTCAATGCTCATTAAGTTATATATTAAGAAAGCTTATGATAAAGTGGACTGGAGATTCCTCTGCAATTGCATGGCAACCTTTCGTTTTAACAAAAGCTAGGTCAACCTGATATTTGAATGCATCTCAACTCCTCATTTCTCAATTTTGGTAAATGGTTCCCCCCATGGATTCTTTACAAGTTCCCAAGGATTGAGACAAGGGGATCCTATATCCCCCTTCCTCTGTATTATTATGGAAGAAGCCCTAGGTAGGACAATCCAGAAGTCTCAAGAGCTTAGCAACATAGAAGGAATAAGAGTCACTAGTAATGTTGATCCAGTTACTCATCAAAAATTTATGGATGATACACTATTGTTGGGCAATAGCTCCCTTTGTGAAGCCAGAAAGCTTTAAATTGATTCTAGATTGGTATGCGAATTCCTCTAGTCAGGAGGTGAACAAAGAAAAAACCAAGGTTTTTTTCCTCAACACTAATGAGAAAAGAGAAAAGCAAATTCTAAATCTTCTAGGTTTCCATTCAGGAACCCTCCCATGTATATACTTACGCCTCCCATCAGACAGAGGGGTTAGAGAAAAAAAACTTTGGGATGGAGTTATGTCTAAACTGGAATCAAGATTGCAATCATGAAAAGGTAAATGGTTGTCGCTAGCAGGAAGAATCGGCTTAATTCGTTATGTCCTCTCGGCAATCCCACAATACTACATGTCCTGCTTCCAACTCTTAGGAGGTATCAGGGATAGACTTACTAGGATATTGAGGACCTTCCTATGGCATGGTTTGGAGGATAAGAAAAAGTTTGCATCAATTGCATGGGATAACCTTTGCCTACCCAAAATTAATGGAGGATTAGGCTTTAGAAACCTAGAAAGTCAAAATAGGTCACTTGGAGCAAAATTAGTATGGAGAATCTATAAAGAGCCACAACTGAAATGGGTTAAAATAATTAGGAAAAATTATCTGGGCAACCCAAACCCATCCAACATTTTCAGAATTCCCTCCTTTCCCAAAGGTTCTAGAATTTTGGAACTTTATTACCAAATGCATACAAGTCCTCTCCGACCAACTATCTTGGAGTATTGGGAAAGGGGACACAAACCTGTTTTGAGATGATTCCTGGGATGGTTACCCCCCTATTAGCAGCATAATTCATGATGATTCCTTAGAATTGGAATTGGAAAACTCTATAGGAAAGTTTGTCAGAGACTGTGTCACCTTCTCCAACTCTAACCCTGCTCTAGGCTGGAGCTGGAAACCTTTGGTTGTATCCTCTTCTAATCAAAGAGGTTGCTCTCATCTTCTTTCTATTCTCCAATCCAGGAAGCTCTCTTTCAACTCGAGCCAGTATAATTTAATTTGGTTAGGTTCCCCTAATGGAGAATACAGTGTTAAATGGGGCTACAAGATCACCCATAAGCTAGAAGCCAGAATGGTCTCCAACCTCCCCTTGCCCCTCTGCTGGCATAATTCTTGTTCTCCTAAAGTTGAGACCTTCCTCTGGGCTTCTCTACAAAAGAGAACCCTTACAATGGAACGATTCTGAAAACTGGGTTATGTCGGTCCCTCTAGATGTCCATTATGTTGCAAGAGGGAGGAAGATGTATACCACCTATTACTTAACTGTGAATTTGTTGTCTCTTGTTGGCATTGGCTTTTTAATAAACTTAACTTAAGTTTGGCTTGCCAACATTACCTTCCTTCCTTCCTGCAGAGCTGGCTCGTCTCCCAAAATTTTGGTCACTACAGGCATATCTGGATTATTTCCCCTTTGATCCTCCTCTGGGAAGTCTGAAAAGAAAGGAATAGAAGAATATTTAAGGAGAAATCCCTCAACTCCATAGCTCTCCTTGTTAAAATCGAAGCATCCATTATAGAGATTGCCAATAACTATATTAGGAAATGTCCTTTGAAGAACTCCAAATTTTCTCTTAGGGACGAAGCCATAAGGAAACACTGGGAGGGCCTCATTCTACCCCTATATGTCAATTTAGGGGAGAACCACGATTTAGTGGTTAGGAAGCAGTGTGTTTGGGTTCCTCCACCTCCCGGATGGCACAAACTCAAATTTTATGGAGCTTCCCAGGACAACCCTGGCACAACAGGTTTAGGTTGTGTTATCTGCTCTTGGGATGGGAAAGAGGTTGTTGCACTTGTAAAACCTTTAGGGATAGTCACTAATAATGTAGCAGAAGCTAATGTAGTTGTAGAAGGTTTGTTTCTCTATCACAAGATAGGGATTCAAAATCTAGAAATTGAAGGAGATTTCGCGATCATCATAAACTCTCTCAGATCAGGAAATTCCTTCAATTGGAGAATAAGTAACTCAATCAAAAGGGCCAGGGATTTACTTCCATACTTTAACTTCGTCCTCATCAATCACATATATAGGGAAGGTAATAAAAGAGCAGATGAATTAGCCAATGAAGGAGTTGATGGCAAGGAGTTTGTGAATCAAGGCATAGGTTAGAGATCTGACATGTTTAGATCTCCATTTACATATGATTTTCTTTTCCTTCATCCCTTTAGAATTTTATACATACATACATTCAAATATAAATCAATTCAATGCCTAAAACTACATCTTGAATATATATGTATATTTACATTCATATATATGGATATGAATAAATATATATATCATATATATATGTATATGTATGTATATATATGCATTCCTATATATATATATATATATATATATATATTCCTATATATATATATATATATATATATATATATATATATATATATGTATGTATGTATATAAACACACATATATAGAGAGAGAGATGCATATTTAAATATATACAAATCCTAAGCAAATTAATACGCATACACATATCAATACACATATTCAGTTATACATTAACACATAAAATATTAATATGTATATATATATATACATAGACATATATATATAATTATTTATTTATATATATATATAAATGTGTATATATATATTCATAAATTCACAGCCAGATATAATATATATATATATATATATATATATATATATATATATATATATATATATATATATATATATATATATATATATATATATATATTCATATCTATTACTTATAAGTACATATTCATATATATATTCATATACTTATCCACATAAATAAATACAATTTACATAAATATATATACACACAAATATATATTCATAGTCATTTATAAATACTCATATTCATTTATATACAAATACATTCTCATATATATATATATATATATATAAACTCTCTTACATACTTACTTTTATTTCAATAAGTCAAGAACGCAACTTTATTCATCTGCTTGTAAATTTATACTTATAAACATATATAAATATACATACATATAAATTTTTGATCTTTTGCCATCATGAATAGGTACATTCTTGTATTCTCATAGCATCCTAAACTTTAACCTATCCCTTGTTCTTCCCCTTCCTCGCCCACTATCTTGAATTCTTTCCCTTTCCCATTAAATTACGATGTTCTCTTCCTGCCACCATCTCTTGCAATTATTTCAATTTTTAGAAATCTAGTTGCACTCGCCCCGATATAATTACTATCTCTGGCTCCAAGGCTTCAAACATTCTTTCACACATGCCATTCATGCAAGGTCTTATTTATACACTAAGCATGTGCGGCACCAAATTATGGTAATCATGAGTAGGAAATGGCAATTACTTCTCTATGAGTTGGTAGTTTGGCTCGGTTGTCAAGTACCTCAATCCAACTCTTCATTATGATGGATAATTATTTCTGGCTTAAACGACCCATCCATTATTCATGTCATGATTTGCTTTCTTTTCGGCCAACTTTTTGGCTTTATTAAGGATCCTTTCTTCATTGCAGCTTGTAGTTTTGACAAAGAGCTCAATATAGGTCGTAGTGGACACGGTTCTTAAGCTCAAATGTTCAAAGAGATAAATGGTTGTATCTGGTGAAATTAAGGCATCTCGTTTGAACGGTATTGTCAATTCTCCTCATGACCTAGTTATTGATGTCATTCTGCAAATCCTAGGGGAAGATTGTATTCACAATGAGGACAGTATCAGAGAGAACTCTGATATCTCCTCTATTTTTTTAGAAGTAGTGTTTCATTTTGAGCCCAATGGGGAATTCATTAGGAAGCTATGCTTAAATATTTTTAAGCACAACATCTTGGGAGAACTAGACCGAGTAATGGTAAACGTTACCAATGATCTTCTGGCACCTAAGCCCCGACACTATGATATCCTAATGTGGAATACTCATCAGGTTCCCTGGTTCCCAATTTTGGCAATTGATAACCCTGCAAAATTCGCAAACAAGTGCCCTATCATTCAGAGGAATATTAATTTCCTTATGTGGTGGTTTCATGTGAAATTACCCCCCTATAAGCATTGGTTGGTTGTTTACCTCTGAGACGAGGGACTAAGCATGGAACTGGCAAAAGGTTGCACAATGGAGGAGCCTAATCTAGAGTTTTCAGCCTCTCCAAAGATCTTACCCTCGGATCATGCAAGGATCAAAGGAAAAGGGCTTGCCACTTGTAGTTAGATTTTGTGAAAATGTGTGGGATTTTCTTTTAAGACATGTTGCTACCCAGACTTAGACTTACTTTAGTAATTATCTATAGTAACCCGTTGGCTCTCATTTTTTGAAGTATAGTAATCTCCATGGTGCTCTTTGTAACTATATATATTCCTCCTTATGTTGATACATATATTCAGACTCATAATAGATATACATATGTCTGCTTTAAACTTTCCTTGTTCCGATGATTTAAGCTTTATCAGATAAATTCAACTGTGAACTGGTATACATATAGAATTACATTATGTGTATATATATATAGATTTGTATTTTATTGGTATATATATACTAACATACGCATAAACACATAGATACAAGTGTGTATATATACTATTCTATAGAGATATATACATCTGCATATATCTGGATATACATATGTAGATATGCATATACATACTCATATGTAAATATACATATATATCGCATAAATATATGTATAGATACATATAGGTATATACATTTTGTCATTTTCAATACCATTTATGTCGGTTCAATCTTAGTTGTATCTTCATTTTGGCTTATCTATTTATTTAGATCAAATTTTTTCTCATTATTCATCTTTAATATGATAATTTATAAATTTATACTACTCTCGGCCTTTGCTATGTTGTTTTCTTTATAAAATAGACATCCCTTTTTGTATTTTGAGATGGCTTTGACTTTGTTTTGTCTTTTCTCTGATTTCTTCAAATTTAATTTTCAGCAACCCACAGCTGTAATGGCCTTGGTTCGTTTGGTCATGTTTATTCCATGCTTCATAAGGCTCTTTAACAAGCTGTTGTTGCAGGATCAGTGTTTATATTTGTTATCAGTTTGACTTAAAATTGGCCAGTTTTAGGAACTCGGGAAGCATTACTGGTACACAGCTCTGTTGTGAGATTTTCTTTTTTAAGTTGGTTAAGCTAAGCTTATTATCTTCCCTTGTTCGACAGTTTCATTCATGCTTTCAGTTTAATTCCTTTCAAGATTAACATGAATATCCAAGTTGCACGAGGAACATTTTACAGTGATTCGCAAGATCCATGGGCAATTAAGGAAACCATTCTTCGACCAATGCAACCAAGTACCAAAGAATATGCTTCTTGGGGTTACTGCAGAACCGTCTCTTCCATAGAAGACAAGGCTCTCCTTTTTGCCACTAGAATATCATCATAGAAGGTCGAGGTTAATCATGTTGTAAGGGGGGATAATGAATTATGTAATCACCCAAGTAACACTCATTGGCCCATTTGGCTTTTTGAGATATGTATTGATGATCTAGGATTTTATCCTTCTGCAAGACCGAAGGTTTTCTTCATTCAGTTCTTTCCTATTGGTGCCCACACTGAACCGAACTTAAGCCATTCAAGCCATTCAATTCATTTATTAAATAAATTTTATCTTACAAGCATCTTCAAAAGATCCAATTTTTTTCTTATACACCATTTATAACCTTGAGACACAAGGAAGCAAACTATTGACAAGTAGAGAAGGGAAAATGAGCATTTTAATCCATTCACTAGTCAAAAAATTGTTAAATTACCGTTTTTGTTCTGTACACATATAGACCATTGATAGTCTCCTTCAATCTACAAGAACTATAAAGCAACATTACGCTACAACGTACCATACTTTAAATCTTATCTGGAGAAGATTCAAAATCGAAACCCCACATCAAAATTCAAAAAACCCCAAAATCTCACTCAACAACAACTACATTGGTTGACTCTTGAGAAGAAGCCACATCATCTAGAAGTGGGAAAGAAGATTGAAAGCCACGAGGATCCACGATGGCATGAAGATAGAACTCCCACATTGCAAGAAAAAAATTTACGACATAAGAAAGAATAGGCTCTCCAATTTGAAGTGAATTAGAAAACACCCAATTAAGAAAAGGCTTTGGAGATGAGAATCTGAAACCATTACTGATGGAAATATACAAAAAAGGTTCAATAGTATCCTACAACACTACAAACCTGCTAAGAAAACCACCTATCCACATATCTCCCTCAAAGAAGTTATAATTTGATAATTGAGCATTCAAATCATCCCATGAGTAGAGAGAAGAATGAACAAAAGACCCAATTATCAGCTTAGTAAAATTTGCAGATAGTTTTAGATCCATCAACACAGCCACCAATCTAGAGACTACTGTTGAAGAAAAAGAAAATTGATTTATCCCTAGTCAATTATCATCTAGAAGTAACCGCAATGCCCAATTCACATTGTGACATGGAATTACGAAAACTTGTTTAAGCAGCACTCGATATCTATTCACCTATAGTCAAAAAACCCTGAAGCTGGATACAAAAATCCATCTTAGATGAACTTCAAATAATACAGAAGGAATTAAGGATAAATAGTTGCCAAAAATCCATAAGGACGATTTAAAGTGTGTTGATATCCACCCCAATTCGTGTTACAACACAAAATATAGAAGTACTCTCCTAAAAACTAGAACTACCACCATAACCAGTTCTTGTAGCGTGCAAAAACTGAAGCATATCAAATATTTTTAGTGAAGCTAAGTACCAAAACAAAGAGAGAATTCATAGTTGTCTTCTTAAAAATTACCATCCTTGTGAAAAGGACAGAGTAATCTTAATATCATACATGTAGCTTGAAGCCCATAATACTCCTTGAAATGACAATCAAACACATGCCAAGCTTTCTCGAAATACTTTTCTCTTGGATAATTAAATTCATTATTAATCCTTTCTAAAAACTCATGTGACTAAAAAAGAGAAGGGGCTATCCATTTCTAGAAGCATCACATAAAACCTGATCATATAATTGGAAATCTTCTTTGATCTGCAAGCCCGAGACAATATGATCTCCCTCTGATAAGTTGCAACCTTTGTTAGGCAATAAATCTACCAGTTTATTGGCTTCCCTTTAACAATGCAGGATATTGAAATCAATAAAATTTATGAGTAGCTCCTTAACCTCTTGAATTATAATCAATACTCTAGGATGCTACTTGAAATTTTTGAAGAGCTGAGATGATATTCAACGAATCTCCTTTAATTACCAACTTCTCTGCCTTCAACAAAAGTGCCAACTTAATACCAAAATATAATACCCTATCCTCCACCATATTATTCTTTCCATCTAGAGCTCTAGCAAAACCTACTAAAAGGACCTTACCTTCATGATTTCTAATCACACACCCAAGACCTAATATACTTGGATTGCCCATTGCGCCTCCATCAAAGTCTAGTTGAAGAAAATTCGATTGAGGGTGTTTCCATCTTATTTATTTTCCGTCAACCCCACCTATTGGACTAACCATCATGCTTCCTTTAAAAGGTAGTTTCAGTAGCTTCCATATGTTCATTATCTCATTAAAAAATCCTAAATTTTAAAATTTTAAACATTGAGCCCTCAAATTCAAAATTACAATCTTAGATCAAATTTCAAATTTTAAATTTTAAAATTAAGTGGTTAATTTCAAGAACCCTAATTTTTAAATTTAAATTAACCTTGTGGGTTGCCCAATTTTGGATTAATTATTTCAATTTCAAAATTACATCCTTAGATCTAATTTTAAATTTTAATTTTAAAATTATGAGGTTCTTTTCACAAGGCTCTAATTTTAAATTTAAATTTATAAGTAGATTGCATAATTTTTCACAATTATTCTTTACTTTTTCAATCAATTTGCTTATTTAATTGAATAAAAAAATTTCTAAAAAAATTCATTATTCAATTATTTTGCAAGTTTCCAAATTCAAATTTCAAATTTCAAGTTTCAGATTTCAAATTTCAAAATTTCAATTTCCCTCCATTAGTGCATGAGTTTTACTACTATTAGTCCAACCTATAATATCCCCGTGAGAAGAAGTTGTAGAATTAAGTCTTCCCAAGGTTTAATTACTGAGGGGATGGAGCCTAATTTGGATAGCTTATTCCATGAGAATGTTGGTCATTCTTCCAATCCTACAAATGACCCCATTTATCCTCATTCTTTACATAAATCTCATGATGTGGATGAATCACTAACTAGAGTTTCCATTGACCAATTTGTGAAGATTGACAATCAATTTGAAAATCTTCACCAATGGACGAGTCAACAATACCTAGAAAGTGAGGCTCTACCACTAATTGAAGGATTAAAAAGAATGGGTCAAAGTTATAAACTTTGTGTTGATATCTTGCATGGTATTGCTCATATTATTGACACTAATATTATGTCTATGAAGAGTTGCACTGAAGTCCCTTGTTATACGCAACCTCCTAGTTAATTTAATCACTCAATCCTTTGACTACCCCTATGGCTAGTGTTCCCACCTTTACATCAAACATCATGGTTACCTCTACACAAAAATGTCAACCTTTAAATGTTAGTCAAGGGTGCAACTCCTCTAATCATAATTCCTTCATACCTCTTCTTATGAGTCTTCCATTTGTTACCCAATCATCTCCCATACCTACTTACAATAGTGTTCCACCTCCTTATTCTCAACCCATTCCTTCATTAAACAATGTTACCCCTTCTTCTCAATCCAATATGTCCAATTTCAATTCATCCACCAAAGCTACCATCAATAATCTAGCCCAAACAGTGTCTTCCTTGCAACAACAAATAGCTTCTATGACTCAATCTAAGTATAATGTGCCCACATTTGAAGTAGCGAGCCCATTATCAAATGACATTGTCTGAGTTGTCCCTCCTAAACATGTAGAAGTTTCTCAATTGGAGTTTTATAATGGAAAAGGTGATCCCTTGACTCATGTTAAAACATTTCAAACTTTGTGTAGTGACTTTGCTCATGACCAAAGATTGTTGGCTAATTTTTTTACTAGAACACTAAGGAATAAAGCTTTGCAATGGTATTTTTCTTTGCCTCCTTATTCTATTACTTCATTTCAACAATTTCATAATAATATTGGTCCTAAAATTACTTTGACTGATTTAATGCATTGTAAGCAAGGTGTTAAAGAAAAGTGGCTGATTTCATTGGTAGACATAAACATTTGTATTCTCAAATTGATTTTCATGTGCCTGATCAAGATATTCAAAGAATTTTCATTTCTAATTTGCAAAAAGATATCAAGCATAAACTTCTCTTTTCTAAGTTTACTTCCTTTACACAGTTGTGTGCAATACTTTACAATTATCACCTTACCGTGACTCAATTGGAATAATCATCTTCAATGGCTCTAAATGATAAAAGCAAAAGTGCTCAACAACCTTTTGTGAAGTTCAAACTAAATAAGGGATTCATCAAGTTCAATGACAACAACACTCAAATAGCAGCCACAATAGGTGTGCCTCCTTTGTCCAAATACGTTAGAAATGAAATCACTCCTCTTAATGAATCTCTACATAGTATTATGTTGCAATTGTTACAAAGGAATGTGTTGAAACTTCCCCCTATTAAACCAATTGATACAACTAAGCCTTTGTCACCTGCCTTTGATTCCAAAGCTTTTTGCCAATATCATAGTCAACCCAGTCATGACACTTAAAAGTGTTATTCCTTAAGGAGTAAGATTCAAGACTTGATTGATAGCAATGTTATATGTGTGGAGCTGGAGTGAATGATAAAGGAGAAATTTGTAGCTCATCCTAATCAAAATCTTCAAATTTTCACTAATCCTTTACCTTCCCATTCCAATAATGTGATTGAGACTGATCATCTTTCTTTCTCTCCCAATGATCTTGTCCTTGAGTCTAATAATGTGGTGAACCTTATTGATAAAAATGAAACTCCTCATGACTTATGCATCATATTTGATCCTAGTGAGACTATTGAAGCACCCAATGGCCCATTATATATCATGGCGATAATCAAAGGCATGCCCTCTTGAGGGGTTCTCATCGATCCAGCTTGTATGGTTAATGTGATAACTAAAGAATTTCTTTATACTTTACAATAGCATCAAGTGACATATGAGAAATTTTATGTCATGATTAAAATCTTTGATGGTTTATCTTGTCCCCCCATTGGTTCTATTTCTCTTCCCGTTGAGGTTGGTACTAAAACTTTAGATATTTACTTAGTTATAATTTCTACATCGAAACAATTTCATGTAAAGTTGGGACATCCCAGGCTCCCTTTCATGAAAGTGATCCCTTCTACTGTTCATAAATTCTTAAAATTTCCTCTTGATGACAAGATCATAACTATTAATCATAGCATATACCAACCCACGATTAGGAAAAGAGATGTTTGTCTTGATTTTTTTTGTCCGAACAAGTCCAACCTCTTAAACCTAGAAGTGATTCTCTTTTTCAATCTTATCAAAAATGGAAAAATGAGATGATTTTATCCTTGAGTAAACCTAGAAATCAAACACTTAGTCTTCGTCCAACTAATGATCATATGCCTCTTCTTATGGATAAGTCTATTCTTCTTCCTAAGGATAGAGATATTCTTTCTCCTAAGGAAGAATCTATTCCTTCTTCTAAGGATTATTCTATTCTTCCTCCCAAGGATACAAAAGCTCTTCCTCCTAAGCGTCAATCTATTCCTCCTTCTAAGGATAAACATATTATTCCTCCTAAGGATAGAGCTATTCCTCCTCCCCATGATGGACCTGGTCTCCTTCCCACGCCTTCTATTCTTCCTTTATATGGTGTGGTTTTGTCTCCTACATCTTACAAAGGGAAGCGAACGGCCTCCCCTATTGTTCAACCTAAAAATACCTTCCCCTATGCATCCTTCCTTCAAAGAAGAAAATAAGCCTATTCTTGTTGATCCTAAACCTTCATAACCTTCAGATAAAACTAAACAAAACCATTGTGCGAGAGAATGCCGATGGAGACATCGTGTGAGGGCTCATGAACTTGCTTCTCAAAATACTTCTTCCCCGAACATACCAACTCTTGACATAATCCCATTTGCTCAACCTTATCCTAATGAGAGGTTCAACCTAAATCTCCAAGGTGTAAAATGATTTAGACAAATGATGGTTCAAGTTCTATTCCTATTAGAGCTCCTATTTTTTTAAATCTTGATTATGAAATAAGAGACGATGTTGTTCATGATGAAAATATTAATCCTAATAATTTTGATGATGAATATTAATATATTGATGTTGACAATGATTTATCTAAACAATTTTCAAAAGCATTAATCCTAGCTCCAAGTAACAGACAAAGTGACTCGTCATTAGAGCATGGTTCTTGTTTGGAACTTGTGATAGCTCCATCTACTATGATTGATGTGGCTCCTCTTGCATATTTTCCACCTTCTCGAAACAATAATGAGCACGATCGGAGGGCAGACGAATTGCTTGATTAGCTCCATTCACATCGTTGATTATCTCTCTCTCCTCTCTTGCTTGTTTGTGATGTTCTATTTGTCTCTCAATTCTTCTATTTGTTGTCCCTAATGTTTTCTACTTGAGGATGATGCAAAGTGTTGAGATCTCTTTTGGTCTCTCCTATGTTGACTCAAAAGACACATGTGCCCTTCTTCCATGGTAGTTTTTCTTTCTTTGAGGCATGAGGAAAATTCTATGCATATATATATTACATGATATACATTATTTATCATAAAAACTATACTAACCCTAGAGTTAAGTGAAACCAACTTATGTTTTATGTCTTGTGTTCATTATCCTATAATTTGTCCTCTCTTGGGGGCATATTATTGTGATAGTGTGCTTGTCTTTTTGGGTATATCCTACCTTAAACAAATTGCTCCTGACGAGGCGTACACAATTTCTTTAACATGGGAGCAATACACTCTGCTCAGTGATTCTCTCTCATGCACATCTTGATACTTAAGTTACTTAGAGAACTTAGTCTTTTCCTTTGTAATTTTAGTATTTTTCTTTTCATGACTCATGGTAAGGGAACCTTACTAGCCTTGTAGTTATGGCTCTCTCTTTCTCTTTCTTTCATGATGTCCCTTTCATCTTGTTATCGATGGTGAGAGATCCTAAAGTCCATTGGGGACTTGGTGTATCTTGCCTCCTCGGTGACCTGGTAATTTTTTTTCAATGTGAACCCTTTGTACTTTACCGATAGTATGATTGGCTTCATACTTGTTGGCATTGTGTTGTCATTTGATGTCAACTGGTAGAGGCATTGTGGTGTCATTGATGTCCACCAGTATAGTTGTCATTGATGTCAACCGGATTGTGTGGTCATTGATGACAACCGGTATGGGATGTTGATCGGTGAGTATGTATTGGTGACTAGTAAGTGATGGTTTGAAAGTTTATGGTTGTCATTTGGTGACTGGTAAGCAAGCAAGGTTAAGAAAATGGAGAAAGTGCAGGCAACTGGTATGCAGTTTGATGACAATTAGCAAGACTCCCACCGGATAGAGATGTTGTCACTGGATAAAGAGAAGACTGACAGATAGTGTGCTCAATAGGGAAGTCACATTAATACTGGCAGGTGACAAAGATTCTCTCCCACCGGTGATTGGTAGTTTGAGTGCAACTATCTATCTACTCCCACCTGTAAGTGATCATACTGAGCTTATCTCACAACTTGCATAGAATGCATTATACCCTTTGGGATAAGACAATCAGAGAAGTTAAAGGTAGGTGGTTGAAGACACATACCAAATGACCAAGGTGAAACATCAAAAGCCTCCAGCATGTGAAATCAGAAATGTGCACTCGATCAACAATGGAAGGTAAGATGAGCTACCGGGATAGAAGAGGAAGAATCAGTTGTGATGAGTTTGCCACTTTGGCAAGCCGGTTGAGAGAAACCATCAAATGAAGATGAAGGTTAGGGTGAGCAGTTGCAGACATGGATGTTATTGGAATGTAGATGGATTTTGGTGTCATCGGTGTCCATGGTATGTTACCAGTATACAAGAAAGAGATATTACCAGTATAGATGTCCACCGGTAAAGCTAACAAAGAGAGCAAAGAGTGCAGAAGTGAAAGGCTCCCATCAGATGAAGATGAGCATGCAGTAGATTGACAAGTTTGGTGACCGGGCTAATGTATCCCTCCAGCAGAACAAGAGAATACATGGTTTAAAGGTTGACCGGTTAGTGCATGATCAATAGGGTAAGAGGACCAGTTGTATAAAGTATACACCGGTTGTGTGTTGTGGTCAGTGACTAAGCTTGAACCAACACAATGGACTGAGCTGAGGTGGATGTCGACAAAGAAGACACATGGACTCCAGGTGTCAAACGTGAGGTTGCAAATGGACAATGCATTTTCGGTGAGGTAGTTGGTGATTGGTCGACATTAATGTTGATTACGTAAATCACAGGTTGAGAGTAGAAGGATGCGGCTCGAGGCAAAGCATAAGTTTGTCGTTTGTGTTGTAACGATCAAGGCAGGATGTCCTAATGCATATCAAATTTGGAGTGGCAACCAAGAAATTATTTAATGTCCGACGGAAGCAAGTCAATGATCAGTTTATCATTTTTACTAAATATAGAAAATGTGTATTGGAAGCAGCGAGATTGGTGATGATGAGTGATCTATTGCAGGTTGATAATCTCATAAAAGAGATCTGATCTGATTTGATACGCCTCGTGGTTGATGAAGGAACCCTAACGTGCCAAGTTTGAATGTCCATCTTGGCGGGAAAGCTCACTCATAAATATGGAGACCAGAGATCATAGAAGATGATGCTATAGAACAGATAGAGAAGAAGAAGAGTGTGTTTCAGTCTGAGTGCAATCTGTAGAAGATCATAGCGACTGAGTGTTGAAGAGATATAACCGGTGACAAGGTTTATCAGAGTTTAAATCGGTAAGAAACGGAGTAACCGGTGAACTATCTCAGAGTTGACAGTCAAGTGAACTGAAAGTGGTTGAACCGGTAAGAAAGAAGAAGCAGTGAGAGAAGATAAATAGAGTACCAGTGGTGTCAAGTAGCAGCAGGTCAGAGTGATTAGAGAACCGACAAAAAATAGAAGCAGCAAGATTGAGAAGAGTTGAATCAGTAAGGTTGCAGCCGAGAGGAAACAAGAGCAGAGAACTGGTAGAGTAGAGGCAGAGAGAGTAAAAGAGGTTTATCCGGTAAAGCAAAGAACAAAGAAAAGGTGAACCGGTAGAGAGAAGTTGCAGAGGTTACAAAACTTATTTGTAACCAAGTTATTACCTTTACAATGATATATTTTATTATAATCACTGAGTTGAAGCTCGGTGGAGGGGTTGGTGCCCTAAATCAGGGGTTGGTGCTCCTTGGGTTGGTGCCCTAAAATCAGGGGTTGGTGCTCCTTCGGTTGGTTTCCTAAACTTTTTAATACAGTGTTTATTGTGAGGCTGGATTGGAGCAGTAGACTCCAACAGCATTTCTCACTGAGGTTTTTCCCATGTTGGGTTTTCCTCGTATATCTAGTGTTATGTAATGTGCCCTTTTGTATGTGCTTGCATTTTAGTCTTCTCCCTATCTCACCGGTATATTCACCTTGTGTTAGATCTATTAAACGATACATACACATTTAGGATTAAAAAGGGTTAAGTTTGGAAACCACTGATTCACCCCCCCTCTCAGTGGCATCTTGTGTTCTACAATACTCCCGTTAAAATGGGGGCTAAATGTAGCATCCTTAAATTGTACCCTTGTACAATTTTGACCGCATTGGGTCCCTACCTTAGCATTTGCACCCCTTGGCCTGATTGGGACATGATTATGCTCATGCCCCTCATGCATTGCATCATTTTTTACTTTTTCT
The DNA here is from genome assembly GCF_030272615.1 of Cryptomeria japonica. Classification (NCBI taxonomy): domain Eukaryota; kingdom Viridiplantae; phylum Streptophyta; class Pinopsida; order Cupressales; family Cupressaceae; genus Cryptomeria; species Cryptomeria japonica. Next base: position 495,089,976 of record NC_081415.1, on the reverse strand, counting down.
ATGCACATGACACCTTATCCTAGCCCTAAATAGGGGTGGGACCAAGGTGCCACACTTCGGTCCTCCTAATTGGGGCCTCTTTAAAACCCTTTGCCCTATTTCAAAATTGAGTGAGATTTCCAACTTCGTGTTGGCTCATGTCAAAAAATTAGCAAGTTTTCCAAAAGGGCAGGTATAAAAGGAGACTTTCCCCTCTAATTTTGACATACACACACATGAAATTCAATTTGACATCAAGCAATCAAGCATTCAAGGTTGATTGAGAAATAATCAGTCTTCAAGTTCAAGCCTTGGAGCAGCAATAAAGTCAATATTAAAGCATTGAAGTGGAGATTTACATCCTATTTTATCAAAGACTTCATCAAGCCCTAATTCTCTGTGGAGACAAACAAACTTCACAAGGAGGTATATCATTTGATTTGCAGTCATTATTCAACATCTCCTCAAAAGGAGAACTTCCCATTACAAAAATTTCAATTATCTTTATCTCAATTTCATTGTTAATTCCAAAATAGGGGTTTGACCGTAGGCAACCCCTATTCCCAACCTATTTCCCTTTCTTTTTGTGTGTAGGAAACAGGTATAGAGCTGTGATCTTCAAAATTGGCATTATTTGTAAAGACGAATCAACCCTCTTTGGTGTGCGAATGGTTGGGAGGACCAAAGCGATAGGCACTCTATTCCCAACATTTTTGGATCTTTTTTGGGGGATCAGATCGAAATCTGCATATACTACTTAGATTCAGGTGTGTGCCTCAATTTGATGATTGTATCTCACTGTTTCCGCATATTTACCTTCATTTTCAACACTTTTCCTAATTTCATCATTTCAACTGACAAAAGATGGATCCCAAATTAATCAATCCAATCAGTATTCAATCTTAATCCTTGCTAATTTTTGACTGAATCTATTGGATTCCCCCTCTTTTGAATGTAATGGTCAACCCAAGCAAAAAAAAAGCAGTTTTCATCTCCCTTGGGGTGGAAACCCTAATTTTTCACCATTACACATATATAAAAAGGTGTATACACATAAAATTTGTTACTCTATGCATATTTTCATCACTTTTATCACAATTTGCATTCATTCCACACACTTAATTATTATTACAATTACATGTGATATTGATGAAGATACATAAGTAGGTGCATACACATAAGATTTGTTAGTCTATGCATCTTTTCATCATTATCATCATAAATTGCATTCATTCCACATACTTAATCATGTTTACACATACATGTGACATTTATGAACATACACATGGCATTCATAATCATCATAATTTGCATATATTCCACCATTCATATAACTAATAATGCCCATATTATAGTTTTCATGTCCTAATGTACAAATACATCATAATCATCAGTATACAACTAATAACTCCCATATAATTTTGTCTATGTCCTCATGTACAAATACACTAATGAATTTTTAAGTAGTTCATCTCTACAAATCATGCACATATAGAAAAATATGTGCCCCAACTATCCTCGCTTAGTAAGGTAGAGCTCAAACCATTGCTATGCTCAGAAAAGGATGCATTTTAATATTATAAAAAAATGTTAAAAATAAATAAAGAACATTGACTAAAAGTAACCAAACATTGAAAGCAACATTAACTCCAATGATGGATGCATTTCTATATGTCATAACATCGCATTGTACTCCAAACTTGTGTAGAGAAGTGTCTACATATAAACATTAAAAAAGTATGGATTATAAACAACATGAACTATAAAGTTAACTTATCATTCTTTGAAACCATATGTAAGATATAGAATTCTACATAGAATTTTGTCAAGTAGATATCTTCTTATGAATTACATTGATGTCTCCACAACATTCAAGAAAAATGTTATAACTTTTGGTTTAAATCGCTTCAATATAAGAGCATTGTCCACCCAGAAATTTGTTAAGAATTATTAAAAAAAAAAAAACTTTAATTTAATTTTGACTCAACAATAGTTAAGTATTGATACGTTCCTATACATTATTATTTCTTTTTATCAATTATATCTTAAAATCATACCTTTAGTCTATTCTGCATGTATCTTTCATAGAAAAATATTTCCTTAAACACATATTTCTTTGTAGACTAATCTTTTGTATTGGTGAACCTAATATTCTTGGTGTGTGATCCTCACAAGACCCGGAAAAAAAAAACAACAAAAACCAACTCCACACCTTTGTATTGACAAATGACCTTTCACATGCACCATTAGTCCGAAGTAATTTTCCTCTAAAATAAATTTCTCCTTTATCAGGCACATACTAATAGCCAAGCATGTGTGATATGTCTTTATTCCATTTGATGAATCTCTTTCCTTATTCTCATATGCTTTTCATACTCCCAAGCACACTTTTGATCTTTCTTCATCATTTCCCCTTCTTAAGGTTCATTTACCTAAACTTGTGTTGCCATTACAAAAAATTACGAAAAATCCTTACTTTGTATTGGCATGTATTTTTCCTTAAATGTGTTCCATTACATTGAACAATAATTTTTAATTCACATTAGCACACGTCAAACTATCCTAACACGTGCTAATACATTGACAATCACATTTTTAATGTTTATACTTTGAAATTCAATTATTTATATCTCTTGTCTATGCATTATTGGTACCCCATATGATTATGTCCAAATTTTCTTGAAACTTATCCCTCTTGTGCATCTATTATTTTTTGCAGGCACATTAGCAATTATTGATATGAGAAAAATCTAAATGGGTCTTCTTGATTAGATTTTAAGTAAGTGTTATTCTTCATCATCCCCATGTGCCTACCATTATGTTGAAAGTTATCTTTAAAATCAAAAAGTAATAAATGTGGGCTGCACCTATTTGTTTTTCTATATGTGCGCAAATTGTCAAGGTTTTGTTTTCCATTATGGCATACCTTTCTCTCAATCCCACCTTTTCTCTTACTTTTGTTAGAGTTTTGGACTTTCTCTTATTGGCATGATTTTCCTCTAACCCCCACACTAATAGTTTACACTAAATCATTTTTCAACTTCAAGGTCTCAATCATCTTCTTATATGTATCTCTTGTGACATAAGGTGTGGCATATCTTTGATACAAATAATTACCAATCCTTCTCAAAGCGATATTTATTTGATTCATGATTCTGGTCATCCCTTTACCTACATAGCTCATGAAATTAATTCCTTATTATCCTCCATCCCCAACTCCTTATATTTTCCTACATAAATTATTCAAAGCTCGACATGTTGTAAAACCCATAAAGTGGTACTTCTAGCATGAGTGATGATGTCCTTCCATTCCCTAACCTCGGATAAGTGGTATGGTTAATGAGGTCTCTATGGTCTCTAGTCCTCAAAACTTTGAAACTCCCATGTTTTGCATTGTTCACTCCCACCTACCTCCCTACATGGATGGAAGTATCATTAATCACTAGATTTGGTATATCAAAATTGTTAGCAACAAAGAGGAGGAAGACTGAGAGGGGGGTGAATCAGTCTTCACTGGATCAACAAACTTAATCACAAAAACATGTCTGATAAACTGCGGTAATAACAAAGATAAGCAAATTGAAAGCACAAAACACAACACCAAGATTTTGACATGGAAAACCCGATTAAGGAAAAAACCACGGTGGGAACCTACCCACAGTAAGATGATACTCTGCAGTAGTATGTGAAAATATTACAATGGGAAATGTACATGCATTCAAGCACATTGCCTAGAGCTCACTGCTCAAATACAATGACCCGAAAGGCTACAACCCTCATAGAAGTCTCATTGACTTACAACAAAATTCAGACTACAATCTGGAAGGAATGAATTGAAAGAATACCATCTCCAAATGCCTGATTACAGTTCTGGTTAAGCACAAATGTCTACTTAGCAACACCAATCTCTCCTCACACAATGTTGAAGGATGAATTAATTGATCACACATACACAACTCTCTGATAATGCAGACACAACCTCGATACCTAAATTACATTAATATATCACCTATATATACAAGTCATCAACCTTGATAACAAGGTCAGCTAAACCCTCAACTCACAAATACAAAATTACATCACACGATAAAAAGATCGACTACCAGACCAATATAATGATTTGCATGACATAACATGGACCTAATTCAAACTCCAACACTCTCAACACCACCGGAAATCATGCCAAGATCAACTGCAACATGCTACACCACCAAGAAAACCGCATAACATGCAAATCATCACCGGTTCATAGAAACCATCAAAAACTTGCACAACGATAAATGTGGATCACCAAAAAAAATAGGACATGACTAGGAAACACCAACAATCATGTTAGAAACATCAGAAACAACTGCACCAACACCACTTATCAAACCTTCATATGTCAACGTCTGAAACTCAAGAACACAACCAATCAACAATTGTCACAAAGAAAGATAACTTTCAGAGCACCAAATCATGAACCATTTGAAATAAAGATACACAAGACCATTTCAAACAATCTCCCAAAATCTCAGCACAAGATCTGATCACACTGGAATAAACCGGAGGAAATACTGAACTCTGCAAAGCACCAAAATTGTAAAACAAAACTGCAAAACTGGATCATAAGATCTTCCCAAACACACCAGAGCAAATCACATGAATATGTTGACATCAATGACAACAACATATTCTAGCAGCAACAATGACCAACAATATCCAACAAAAACTAGCAAAACATATTTATCCAATCAGAAACCTTTTTTTGTTCCAAGGGTGTGAATTCAAAGGCACTTTTAGAAATGGAAAATGACTTCATGACCATTTGATCATTAATATGGTGCTTAAAACAATATCTCCCAATGGTTCTCATGGTATCTCAAAGCTATCATTTTAGTACATTTATTGGCTATTTCTTGTCCTACACACAAAAGACTAAGTGGCATCATTAATGTGCAAGATGACTATAATTAGAAAAGTAAAACCCACCACATGTCGTAGGTACTTTCAGACTTTTGTAAAGTTGGTGTGTATAAAGATAGGAAATGATAATGTGTGAAGACATGGGTGAACTTTGTAGCAAAAAACCACTACACTTCCTATCCCAAGTCTAGAAAAATATATTGGTTGATATATATTTTTATATTTTAGTTTGGATGGATGATGGAAAATATACTTCAATGCAAGTAAAAGAAAAAAACCATTATAGACTGTCAAAATTTTATTTTCTAGCAAAAAACTTGAGATATTATGTATTGTAATGATATGGGTTTCATGCCATATGTGAAATGATATATTGCAATTCTTGACAAATAGATTATATATGTAGGTTCAACATTATCTAAATATCTCTATGTATAATGTTTGCGTATCTAGATGTTATTTTTGATTAGTTATCCAACTAGATAGTTGTGAAATCATACAGCTTATTTTGTACAATATCATTTTAATATAATATAAGCTATTTATGAGTGTTAAATATTATTTTAATGCTCTATAATTTTATCCATCTTCAAATTTGTATACAAAAGCGTAGCTTATGTATAGGATTTGAAGGTGTAGTCTTGAATGGCATTTCCATTAAGTTGTTACCAAGTGGATTCTCATTATTACATCCTCTTTGTGCTTGAAATTTGATACTTTGTTACCAAGCTGGATATAGGAACCCATTTGCTTCATGTTCAACCTCTCATTGACCACACAAAAAATAAATCAAATTTAACTCCATTTCACATTCTACTATAGTTAGTATTTCTCACTAACATGTCGAGGTGTGCATTATAGCATTAGGGCTTATCAAGAAGTTTCATTAAGCACTTAATGTGGTAGTTCATCTACTTTATAAAGGTGCAAAACTTATAAGGAACCTAAGCTAGCAAAATAACTTCCTACATTAATCTTAAGAGGAGGGTTATTATACAACATTTACAAAACTTGAACAAACATAAACATAAGGATTCTTCATACCACAACAATATAGTGGTTTATGTAGTGCCCCTCCCTAATTCATCTTGCCTTTTTGTACATCAATAGACCATATTGATATAGCTTAGTCTACTTTATTGATATTGGTATCATACTATGTAGGGTTTATGCACAAAGATGGTGGTCAGAAAAGTAGACACCACCCAAAAAAAACTTGGAAAAACAAGCAACGCGTATGCAGTTTTAAAATTTGAAATTCCCATGTACGCACTTAGGTTTGTTCTTCCCGAGCCTAGAAAAGGTAGCGCATACGCACTGCTTTTAGGAAAATGAATGCGTACACACTACGCCTAGTAAAATGAGTGCATACGCGCTGCTCATAGGAAAATGAGCACATACGCACTAATAATCCAAATAAAACCGCATACGCGGTGCCTGGTAAAAAAAGTTTAAAAAAAAAATCTAGGTCTCATTTACCCATAAATTGCATTTTTAACATCGTTTTTTTCCCATTTTCTCACCTAAACTGTGAACGGGGTGCTAGATTTGTCCTCTAGGCTATGGATCAAGGTTAGTTTTTGTTTATTTTTGTCTTTCTTTCCAGTTTATGCAATTTGTTTTACCATTTGAATTTAATTTCATTAATTTTGATTAGGTTTTTTCATTTTTTGTTTCAAAACTAGATTCTTCTAATCCAAAACAAGAACAACCAAATGCAAGTCCTGAAAACCCACAAGAACAACCAAATGCACCTCCTGAAAACACACAAGAACAACCCCCAATTCCTCCTTTTGACCGCACAGCCAAAACACAGGAAGAATTAATTAATCAGTTAGGACAAAATACGTCTAAAATCAATAGACTAATTATAAAATTGAAAACTTCTAAACTTGACCATCATCAATCCCTTGCCACTAGCCTAGAAACATTAGCTAGTGGTGCCATAGCTGTTTCCATAGAAATTACCAAATGGGGAAGCTTTAGGGATATGTGTCATCAATTCTATGCCAATGGGCTATCATACGATGGAGTAAAAAACAAAAATATTTCTAAACAACAAATATGTGCCCTTTTTGTTGATCCCAAAACTGGTCAGTCATTACCTCTTAATGCAAGGAGGTTTCCCATACATTGGTGTACCAATGCGTAGATGAAGAATTTTTTTTGGCAGAGGTGGTGGATGGTCTTTGATGATCCACCTTGTAATAATTATGAGGTGCCATTATATTTTTTGAGAAAAATATATTGTAAGTTTGTGCTCAATGTGCGGCAAAACTATTTTGACATGAGAGAGTTTCATGGTAGAGGTGGTGGCTCTGCCCAAGATAGACTTGGAGCTCATAGGTGACTAACTGCGGAGAGTCGCCGCCCCCTAGCACCCAAACCCAAGGTGCATAAGGCTGTCCCATTAGAGCTGAAAGAGTCGATGGAGCTACAGACTCTTCAGGCGGCCACAACATTGATTGGTACCATCATCCAGCATGGGACGTCATTAGCACACCCTATTGTATTGGATGATGAGCCGTTAGAGGGTGACAGAGAACCCATCGAGCATATGTGTGGCAGTTTCTAGGGGATATGCTCGGGGATAGATGATGCAATTAGTGCAGATGGATACTCATATCATATGTGCATGATTTGCAGTTGTAGATGTCAGGCTCACATGGTTGAGGATGTCGCACTGACAGATGAGTTGATGGACATGGTGTTTGCCCATGAGCCACAGACACAGGTGCGTTGATTTGAATTCATAACATTTTATTTATTAGTCATTTAAATTTGTAATTACATAAATGAATTTTCATTTATACATCAATTTAAATTGAGACAAATAATATGCATTTCAAGATGCAGCAGCGGTATCCCATACACCTCCCCCAGTTACTATAGTTGCAACTTCGATACCCGAGGTATAAATTTTGTAACATGTTAAAATAGAATAGTACACTTTGAATTCAAAAAAATACAAGATATACTAACTATCTTTAATGCTTGGTCCAATATCTGGTTTGTAGGTGTTGACAGGGGACGAAATGTCCCAGATTGATGACATCACGCTCTCAGCGATCGATTTTGGCCTACAAGGCTATACGGTATCATATTTTGTACAAATCTTTTTATGTATTGTTTTGATGGAATATGCAAGTCATTTCATTTTAGATTTTTAAAATTATGTTTAATTTATTATCTGTACTATTATCTCATGTTAATTTTGTGTTTTTAGGGTACCCCCTCTGCGTCTAGGGCTCGTCCTAAGAAAAAGAATTCCTTGAAGACGCCAAAACATGTGAAGAAGGTAATTGAACACATTTTTAGTTGTATAATTGTTTGAAAATGTTGAACTCAAGTATTAGTTGGGGTTTGTAGATTGATTAGTGTTTTTTGTCTATTTTACATGTACAATGGCCATTGAGCTTTGTGGATATGTTGAATGCACCTAATTCACTCGCGGATCAAGAGAGGGCGGATGTATGTATCTCTACTTTATTTTCTTGATTTCATGATTATATGCATGCGTACATGTGAACTTGTGATATATTATAATCTTATAATTTTTTCATACAGGAAATATCCATACCTATTTCGTCAATGGCAAACCCTCCTCCTTGCACTGGAGAAGCATCTCAAGATCCGGTACACTTTTGTTTGATATGTAAAATTAATTGTTTTTAACCTTCAATACTTATCATTATATTAATTGTATTTAATCTTTGTACATTTTTCGTATAGGTAATAGCGACAGTTTCTACATCGATGGTGAGCCATCCTCAGTCCATTGGAGAAGCATCTCAGGCACATGTACGTCATTGTTCTCTATATTATAGCTTTTAAGTGTTTTTGATATATTTATGTTAGTATATTGTATTAGTTGTACATTTAATCTACAATAGACTCCTTCGCGGTACGGCCATAACATGGATCCATTTAAGTATGTCTTCAAGAAAAGTCCTAAGAGTGACAAGGAGAGGAGAGCGAAGACATTAGCTCCTAGATCAGCCGATGAGGTAATCTACATTTCAATTGCAAATGAATTAAAGTTAAATACATAGTTATGTTGTTAATTGTGAACTATTTTCTACAAAAGAATTCTAACTTGGCTTTTGAATTGTGGTTTTGCAGCCATCTACAGAGCCATGTACTACGCCGAAGAGGCTTGATTTTGATGATCCACCACACGTTTAGGATCATATAGTGTTAGTTTTGGTCATAGAATGACCAATACATGTAGATATATTCTACATTTTTATTGTATATCAATTTGGACATGGCATATGCCACATTTTTATAATACTTGTATTGACTTGGCAGACATGCCTTTTTTTATATATATAAATATCGATATTCGATCCAATAAATGTGTAATGAGTTCATTATTTTGTATTCATTGTATTTTGTGGTTGTCCTTTTATAAATTTAAATGAATATTTGCATATGTAATCAACAATATGAATATAAACAACAAAAATATATGATATAAAACATTGCAATCGTGGAATATGATTTGATAAAATTTCTAAAATGTTGAATTAACCCTACAAAAATCCTTGTATTTAGTTCATTATTGTGTATTTGTTGTATTTGGTGGCTGCCCTTTTATAAATTTAAATGAATATTTGCATATGTAATTAACAATATGAATATAAACAACAAAAATCGACAATATGAATATAAACAACAATGTGTTTGGTGTGAGAGCACCCTCGAGCTTGCAATGGTCAAAATTTATTCATCGTGTGCACAAACCGACGTCGCGAGTGCGTTCGGGTGGGTAGGTTTACTCTAGGCATTCCCTTGTCATCCATCCCAAAGCACCAGAACGTCGAGAGTCATACCCTACGGGTGTGATCTCTCAAGTGCCCTAAGTCCAAAAAATTGTCAAAATTTGACGGACTGTTTCTTCCAATCCAGGACACATACGGTCGATCTGTTTGATCCCATGGGGTTGCATGAGGCTCCTCTACAATGGCCTATCTTAGTTTTTGACAACTCGGAGCCATTTTCAATTAGTAGCATTTTTTTGCTTGCTCCAAAAACCATCAGTTGCTTGCAAGGCAAAGTTGCAAGATTGGCTAGAATTGATTTGGTTCGTCGTATGCACAAACTGACTTCGCGAGCGTGTTTGGGTGGGCAGGTTTACACTAGGCATGCCCCTATCGTGCATCCCAAAGCACCAGAACATCGAGAGTCATACCCTACCAGTGCGATCTCTCAAGTGCCCTGAGTCCAAAAAATTATCAAAATTTGACGGACTGTTTCTTCCAATCCAAGACACATACGGTCGATCTATTTGATCCCATGGGGTCACGTGAGGCTCCTCTACAATGGCCTATCTCAGTTTTTGATGACTCGGAGCCATTTTCAATTAGTAGCATTTTTTCGCTTGCTCCAAAAACTGTCAGTTACTTGTAAGGAAAAGTTGCAAGATTGGCTAGAATTGATTTGGTTCATCGTATGCACAAATCGACATCACGAGCGCGTCTGAGTGGGCAGGTTCATGCTAGGCATGCCCCTATCATGCATCCCAAAGCACCAGAACATCGAGAGTCATACCCTACCAGTGCGATCACAAGTGCCCTAAGTCCAAAAAATTGTCAAAATTTGAGGGACTGTTTCTTCCAATCCAGGATACATACGGTCAATCTATTTTATCTCGTGGGGTCCTGTGAGGATCCTCTACAATGGCCTATCTCAATTTTTGACGACTCGAAGCCATTTTCAATTAGTAGCATTTTTTCACTTGCTCCAAAAACTGTTAGTTGCTTGCAAGGAAAAGTTGCAAGATTGGCTAGAATTGATTCGGTTCGTCGTATGCACAAACCCGCATCACGAGCATGTCTAGGTGGGAAATTTTACACTAGGCATGCCCCTGTCATGCATCCCAAAGCACCAGAACATCGAGAGTCATACCCTACTAGTGCGATCTTTCAAGTGCCTTGAGTCTAAAAAATTGTCAAAATTTGAGGGACTGTTTCTTCCAATTCAGGACACATACGGTCGATCTATTTGATCTTGTGGGGTTGCATGAGGCTTCTCTACAATGGCCTATCTCTATTTTTGATGATTCAGAGCCATTTTCAATTAGTAGCATTTTTTGCTTGCTCCAAAAACTATCAGTTGCTTGCAAGGAAAAGTTGCAAGATTGGCTAGAATTGATTCAGTTCGTCGTATGCACAAACCAACATTGCGAGTGCATCTGGGTGGGCAGGTTTACGCTAGGAATGCCTCTGTCATGCATCCCAAAGCACCAGAACATTGAGAGTCATGCCCTACCGGTGCGATCTCTCAAGTGCCCTGAGCCCAAAAAATTGTCAAAATTTGACGGACTGTTTCTTCCAATCCAGGACACATACGGTCGATCTGTTTGATCTCGTGGGGTTACATGAGGCTCCTCTATAATTTCCTATCTCGGTTTTCAATGAATCAGAGCCATTTTCAATTAGTGGCATTTTTTCGCTTAATCCAAAAATCGTCAGTTGCTTGCAAGGAAAAGTTGAAGATTGGCTATAATTGATTTGGTTCGTCGTATGCACAAACTGACATTGCAAGTGCATCCGAGTGGGCAATTTTACGCTAGGAATTCCCCTGTCATGCATCCCAAAGCACCAAAACATCGAGAGTCATACCTTACCGGTGCGATCTCTCAAGTGCCCTGAGTCCAAAAAATTGTCAAAATTTGAGGGATTGTTTCTTCCAATCCAGGACACATACAGTACATCTGTTTGATCTTGTGGGGTCCCATGAGGCTCCTCTACAATGGCCTATCTTGATTTTTGATGACTTGGAGCCATTTTCAATTAGTAGCATTTTTTTGCTTGCTCCAAAAACCGTTAATTGCTTGCAAGGAAAAGTTGCAAGATTGGCTAGAATTGATTCGGTTCGTCGTATGCACAAAATGACTTCATGAGCGTGTTTGGGTGGACATGTTTATGCTAGAAATTCCCCTGTCGTGCATGCCAAAGCACCAGAACATCGAGAGTCATACCCTACCGGTGCGATATCTCAAGTGCCATGAGTCCAAAAAATTATCAAAATTTGATGGACTGTTTCTTCCAATCCATGACGCATACGGTCGATCTGTTTGATCTCGTGGGGTTGCATGAGGCTCCTCTACAATGGCCTATCTCATTTTTCGACGACTCGGAACCATTTTCAATTAGTAGCATTTTTTTGTTTGCTCCAAAAATTGTCAATTGCTTGCAAGGAAAAGTTGCAAGAATGGCTAGAATTGATTTGGTTCATCGTATGCACAAACTGACATCGCGAGCGTGTCTAGGTGGGTAGGTGTACGCTAGGCATGCCCCTATTATGCATCCCAAAGCACCAGAACGTCGAGAGTCATACCCTACCAGTGCGATCTCTCAAGTGCCCCGAGTCCAAAAAATTATCAAAATTTGAGGGACTATTTCTTCCAATCCAGGACACATACAGTTGATCTATTTGATCTTGTGGGGTTGCGTGAGGCTCCTCTACAATGGCCTATCTCATTTTTTGACGAATCAGAGCCATTTTCAATTAGTAGCATTTTTTCGCTTGCTCCAAAAACTGTCAGTTGCTTGCAAGGAAAAGTTGCAAGATTGGCTAGAATTGATTCGGTTCGTCGTATGCACAAACCAACATCATGAGCGCATCCAGGTGGGCAGTTTTATGCTAGGCATGCCCATGCCATGCATCCCAAAGTACCAGAACGTCGAGAGTCATGCCCTACTGGTGCGATCTCTCAAGTGCCCTGAGTCCAAAAAATTGTCAAAATTTGACGAACTTTTTTTTCCAATCCAGGACACATACGGTCAATTTGTTTGATCCTGTGGGGTCATGTGAGGATCTGCTACAATAGCCTATCTCGGTTTTCAACGACTCGGAGCCATTTTCAATTAGTAGCATTTTTTCGCCTTCTCCAAAAATCGTCAGTTGCTTGCAAGGAAAAGTTGCAAGATTGGCTAGAATTGATTCGATTCGTCGTGTGCACAAACTGACGTCGCGAGCGCATCCGGGTGGGTAGGTTTACACTAGGCATGGCCCTGTCGTGCATCCCAAAGCACCAGAACATCAAGAGTCATACCCTACCGATGCAATGTAGAAGTTGCTTGACAACTTTTTTGACAATTTTTTTGACAACAATGACAATTTTTGCTCAAATTGTATCTAGTCTCAATCTATGACCCCTATGACCTGATAATGACTCAAATAATTATCCATGATTATACAAGAATCAAGAATGTTCATGATTGACCATGGACACATCACATATACTCAAAACATAGTCACAAAAAATTGACACACAAAATAGTCACAAAACATTGTCACATATTATTCAAAAAATTGCCTCTAAATATGGTCAAATCAGCTCTTGGCTATTTGATTATACAAAAAATTGTCTTACAAATCATCTCATGGGATTTTATACAAAATTTGGCATTACAATATGTGTGATTCAGCTCATCGCCATTTTAATATACAAATCATCTCATGGGTTTTTATACAAAATTTGGTATTACAATATGTGCGATTCAGCTCATCATCATTTTAATATACAAAATTTGGCATGTACATATGTACAAATCATCTCATTGCCACTTAAATATACAAAATTATGCCCCTAAACATGTAAAAATCAGCTCATGGGCATTTATATATACAAAAAATGAATATAGAACAATTCGTCGGTGATTTATACAAAATTCTCAAAATCATTCTACTCGGAACCGTAGAATCAATCAAGTGAGCCTTCAGGATTGGATCTAACCCGTATTGTGTCAAGTATTGCCTCATGGTCAGATTAGCGAACTTTTCATAAAATCTTGTAATGAGGTCTACCACGATACTTCATCAAATGAATATTTGTTGCAACAACAAGGTTAGAGAAATGAAGAATATGTCTGTGTGTTTCAAAGTCCTCGAACAACCAAACATCATAATTCTTGATAGGGTATCTCCGAAGCCATGTTCCTGTCACGACAACAGACCCTATTGGGTACTCAATACCCTCTCCATCAATGATTGTGGTTGTCAATTTTCTTTTAGGCTCAACACAATGACACAAATAGTAATTTGTTCCTTCTTCATTGTTCTCTTCTGCAACAACTGCATACACATGACCTGCATTTTATAAAGTGTTAATTAATACCAAAAATAAAGTATGATGTACAACAAAATGAACCAAAAAGAATACTTGCAAAAAAATTAACTCAAAAAATCACCTGAATCCACTAGGTCGAATACATGGTCAAAATCCACTGATGTCTCCATCTGGCTCAATTGTAGTGCTTTGGGAATTTGATATGAATCAATGGGAACCAATGGTCTACAAGACCATTTGTCAACCCATTCTTCTGATTCACATTCTTCCCACAAACAATACATGCATGAAGAGCAAAAACATACCATCTGTCTCATATAAATTACTAGTGAACTTGAATTTGAACTCATAAATGAGTGCATGTCACTCGATCCTACAACTGTACAACAATCTAGATAGTTTTCAATGTTAGATTCAGTGATCAACCAAAAATATCTATGAACCAATGATGTACCTGGATTACCTGGACCCATCGTAGACTTACACCATCGCACAATTGTTTCTGCATCTACCAACTCAGCACCACCTTCGTACTTGAATTCTTCCCTGGCTAGGGCTCTTTTCACATATGCTCCTGCACCGTCATGCTCTCCCTTACCATGTCCAGCCTCAGTGAAATTCCAAAAATGTTGTACACCACTTGTCACATGCATCCTTGTCAACCAATAAAACATCCTTGCATTCTTGAATTGTGTGGTGCAATTATCTGACCATATTAAGTCTCGGTTGTATCGTATGTTCCTTTCCCTTAAACTATCATAAAAAAATTTAAAGCATCCTTGTACAAACTCTGATGAATGAGTACAATCATCACTTATGTAGAAGTGATACTCTCTTACAACCTTTCTATCCTCCTCTATGCTATCATCTGCATGCATGAATGCTATGTGTACAAAAATAGAAACTTATGTAGAGTGATAATACATGGATTGCACTTCATTTTGAGGTTGTAGTGTATAATTTCCAACGATATCAACGATAGAGACAATGGTACCAAGAGGAAATGTGTCCTTACATAACTTGAATTTCTCATCTAACCATCGAGCTCTATGTGTATGTATTATGTACTCAAAAACTAGTTTCTCTTGAAACATTTTCATAAATTGAGGTACACATATATCATTTTTCACTAGCTCACATCTCTTCAAATCTTTTCCATCTTTCACTCCATATGTGACTGTCTTGTATTTTCCGAAAGAAACTAGTTTCGTACCAATTTCATGTGTGCTCTCCAAATGTATGCATCTTGGTAAACGTTGCAAACCACCACATATAGCACAAGAACCTTCCAAACAAGGCATCTTATAATAAATGCAACCATCATGTCTATTACATAGCACACTTGAAATAAATTCTCTTGCTGACCTAGGAGGTGCTTGTATATTACATTCCTGCAAAACATCGTTAGTGTGCAAAGTAGAACAAATATGACGAAAAATATCATAATGCATGGAAAATTCAATATACATCCTACAACAACACGTGGTGCATACATGATTAATCTTAATATAAAAAGGTTTTTCCATTTCAAAAAATCTTTGAGAAATTTTTATTTGAGGAAACTTTTGAAGGAATCTTTCATAAAATTTAGTTTGAGTCATATCCAAATAGTGTTTCGCATGTGGCTCATGATTTTTAGACCTAATTCGCCTTCTAACAACATCTCTTTGGTTGGGCGATACTCTTGTGTTGTCATGCCAAAAATTTTCAATTAATGTTTTTAGTGCATCTACAACAACCTTGTATTTGCGTGGTAGTCTACCCGAGAATGCCCAAAGAGAATTATTGTTAGGTTCATCTATTTGTTCTCGCCTCTTTAATGCTTTACTTAATGTTGTTCTACTAACGTTTAATGACTTACTTGTTTTGCTTATCAAACGATCTTTTTTTTATTTTCTTGCTCATTATGGTTGATGTAATGACACATCGAGTAGCATTAGAATCTTTACTACGTGATTTTGAACCAATAGATTGATATGCATCAAATAGATTTCTGACAATAGTTCTTTCACTGTTACTTTTAGATGATCTTAGGCCTAGAATTTTCATTGTCTCTCTAAAATTCAAACTTTTAATCATTTGAACAATTAATTGACATCTTGCGGTTTGATTTAAGTTTTTAAAATAGTTTTGCCATATTC